>NW_016909085.1:356952-407338 GCF_001483705.2 Eufriesea mexicana
CTCTTCCGACTCAACAAGCAGACGGTGAAATTGATCGATCCACGGGCTGGAATTACGGTAAGCATCGTGCAAAAAGAGCGAATCGCGGTTTCGTGTGAAGCAATTACGTCCGCATTGTTATTTTCGATTAGGCGATGAAGACACGGCGTGGCGATAATTACACGCAATTATGCGAATAATCGCGGCCAATCCGCGATTACGACCGACCATCGTTTTGTAGAACGACAGGCGAGAAGTCGTGAACAGCAGCGTGACGTTCTATCGTGCTTTACCGTATTTTCGATAATTTCCCTCTTTGAGAAATGAGTTTGCTGATCAGTCATGTAGCAGACTGGTACGTTTAGCGCAGATCGCGGGATGAGATTCAGGCATTGCGTTTTAGCTGCTTTTGAGAGCATCAGCGCGTATCTCTCGACACCATTTCATCTACGTTGCACAGGGAACGAATGTACCTAGTTAGTCGGTTGGATCGGCCATGTATCTTAGATTTGTCGAATTTTCCGATCTAAGACGCTATAGAAACGCATTAGAGAATCGATTGTGCTTCGTCGACACTGCTGCAACTCTCAAACACTCTTAGTAATAGATATATCCAACGTATACGAAGGAACGAGTGCGGTGGAAGCTGAACGCAAGCGAATAATTCAACTTGTTTGATATTATTCCTGACTGGAAATTATTTCTCATACGCTGTTACGCTCCGTGCGTTTGTTTGGTACTCGTACTTCGGCCGCACTTTTCGCATCGAATCGTACGATGCTCCAGACGTGTAAGCAACCATGTTTAAACAAAATCGATACACCCTGTCCCTCCGCTTCTTTTGGTCTGAATGGTCGCTTTGCACTTGTTGCTTTGAAGCTGCATGATACTTTGCTCGTTCTCAAAGCTTCCTTTACGATCTCGAGATGTTGAGGCTACCTCCATCCCGGCTACTAGCTTCACGGTACTTTCCTGCTATTGTTCCTTAGAATGTTCCTTTGAACTGTACGCTTGTCGCTTCCCGGTGAATTGGAATTGTTCTGCAAACTATGCATGCTCGGATTGCAAGATCGCCGGTGAAAAGATGAACTGGAAATCCATGAATTTCGTGTTGTTTCGCAGTGGGGATCCCTCGCAACGCGAGAACCTCGGGATATTCGTCCAGTACAAAGTGAAAGTAAAGCTCTGCCTTGGGACCCTAGCACGGTGAGTTTAGACGTTCGTCCCTTTTATCGACGATCTGCTTTGGAGAAACACGAAGCCGGGAACCGGAATCACGGGATGGTTTCCGTTACCGTTAGCGTTTCTTCCACGCAGCGTTGTCTCCGTTTATACCAATTTATATCGATGAATTTATAACGCGGACCCGAGCACGGCCAGGAAATGAAAGGAGAATTTAATTCGCATTGTTAGCAGCGAATTAGTAGCGGAACTGCCGTTCATCTTGATGCATCCGAAACCGGAAGAAGAGGAACCAGCGCCACCCACCGCACGGCCCAGTCCGACGCAAACGGCAGATAGTGGCGAGATTCCGCTTGACACGAATCTGATTGAATTGGACACGTACGTGATCGATATTTAACTAACGATTTCCAGACACATTTCGCTCGATTCGTCGACGTATACTACGCGAATTACAATTCGTTTCTCATTCCACGTCATGATACAATTATTGTACATACCGGTCATGATACGAACATAAGGTTCGTATCGGTTTTATCATTTCTAACATTCTCGCTGTTTCTATTTCAGGGATGCTGACGGCGACGACATAATCTTCGAGGACTTTGCCCGTCTCAGGCTGAAAGGTGAGACGGATGCCTGACTACGTGATTCCAACTCAATCGACCTGTTCGAAGCAGCTAAATGTACGATCTTCCAAAACGCTGCGACGCCGACCAAGGCGAACCAGCTGATTCTTTAACGCGATCGAGAAAAATTGTCTCGCGGGGAAGAGCAATCGCCAAAAATCGGGAATGTTCGTGGACCTCGTCGCGAGGATCGATCGCGTCGCTGATGAAGAGTCCATCGCACCGTTCGACGGACCGATCGCTGCTGGAATAACGTTTCCTTTTCTTTCGATGCTCGACGAAGGAATTCGTTCCCGAACCGTGTGGTCAGTTCATCGTAGATTTCTATACGACATGGTACGACACCTCCGGAATGGTACTAATCACCGCACAGAGAGAGAGTAGCACCTCGAGTAGCTCGCCGATGAAAGAAGCAAAGCTTCGAGTACTTCGAGTCGATTACAAGCACAAGAAAAGTATACCTTTACGCTTTGACACGTTTCGTTTGTGACGAGAAACGATGAGGCATCAAAGACTGAACATATCGTCGAAGGAGGTAATCCGATAAAACAACCAATGACGTATTTATTACCGAGTATATCGAACGAGAGCGAAATGCATCTTTTCCTTTAAAGATGGAACAGAGTCTTCGACGAGACTATAAACGCACGTTTCTGTAATTTTAATCACACGGCCAGTATGTAGAATTCATCCTATCAGTCGCAGACACGCTTTAAGTTTACGTTTTATGCGAGCCGAAAGGAACGCTCGCTTTTGGACTCTTCGGAGAAGGGAAACTGGTTGGTTGCCTTCGTTTCACCAAACGCGTGAATCCTTTTTCTATCGTTTCGTTACGATAAATTTCCATTAAGGAAAATTCTTCCGTTCCCTCTTAGCATACGCTTTTCGCAACGAGATTGTTCCTTGCGCCTCTTCGTTTCATGCTGTTGGAAGGTTACCTAACCTTAGGTTGGAAGGAATTTCAAATTATTGGTGAACAACGATGATCGACGACGATGGCAGCGTTAGTTTCTCTTTCCCACGTACAAACGAATCTTTTGCAGCGAGAACTGTAGCTCTCGAGAGCTACCGTTTCGCGGTAAGCATTGAAATTCATCACTCCTCGTTTCGAGGCACGCGACAGTTTTATCTGCTAGAACTTGGGCCATCGGGGCTTCGAGGATCTCATACGAACTCTCGTTTCGAAACATCTTTCGAATCGCATGATCACGATTTCCGAACGTTGACAACGTTGAACGAGCGAGAAGTGTCTGTGAAACTATTGTACGTCGGCTACAAATGTGGTTAAACGATATATACGAGATAATGTGTTACGTTGATCGTTAGATATATCTTCACCTGTTCGGAATGCTTTTCCATTTTCTTTTTTTCCAACGATTAAGTATCGAACGGTATCACTTCGAATTTTCGTGGAAGACATCGCAGCAAATTCAACGAATCCTACTTAAATGTTACATATATATATATACATATTCATATATATGTATATATATGTATATAAGTAGATAGCTATGTACACACACGACACACGTATTATACACACGTATGCAAAGTTTTGCATCGCAATGCTTAACGATACATTAAGCAGCTGTTAAAGAAAAAAGAGAACTAAGTAAATTTCAGCAGTTTAGCTTTTACACGTTTATACCGATATCGAGAAAGTATTGGGTTTTTTGCGACACACTATTAATCGTACGATTTTTCTATTCCTTTTGTATGTATCACGTTTTTTACCGAACGAAACATTCTAGTGCCATTTTGACTATTTGGATTATACAGTTTGGAAATTCGTTTCTTTGTGAACAGATTCAAATCGATCCAGTTCGTTACTTGCGTCGTCTGCAAAGACCATTTGCGAAATTGAATCGTCCCGTTACAATGGCGGGCGCGTCGATTCGATATGAGTTTTTCTACATCATTTTACGATTTACGTTCACGATGAAACGACGAAAGGAATCACGGAAAAGCGTGTATCGAAGAATTCCAAGCGCAAATTGAGAGAAAGGGATCATTCCAGGTGTATGTGATTAATCTGTATGCCTTTAGGAACAAACAAGCAAAGTATCGAGTATTCTCTAAGTGGCAGATCGAAGCGAGCACGATCGATTAATCTCGAATACAATTCCGATCGTTCGATTCGTTCGATCGATCTCGCATTTTGCTCGGATCTGCGATTTAGAAAACACCTTATATGTGTTGTACTAGCACGATTCGAACATTAAAGCGTCCGCTGTCAATTAATCCTTATTTTAATCACCATCGATGACAATTTCACGAGGGCACAGCGAGCGCGTTAATTAAGAGCAACCTCTGCGTATCGACGAGTGTAATTTACAGTTAGCATAAAATTCTGTGTCTGAAATGGAAGAAATCGGTGGCTTAAAATCGAAGAGATCGAGGCAACTCTCTTGAACGAACTTCTCTCCACGACGTCCGATCTTCCACGATGTAAGGAAGAACGAAGATGGAACCTTTTTACGGGCAGTCCTCGTAGATCCTCGTAGATCTTCGCAGTGGCGGTCGATCGCCACTTTCCGTTGCAATAACGAATAAAAAGTCAATTGTACCGATCAAACGAAACAGACAAGACTCGCGATACTCTTCGATTTTGAACCGCGAAGGACTTGGCCAGGGCAACGTTGACCGTGCTATTGGCCTTTTAAATCGTGCACATGTATATATACGCAGGAGGTAAGGAGAAGAATAGTATTTTTTATCGATTTAGCATTTACGGAGTGTATTTAGGAGAGATTATCGATTATACCAAAGCCAGCATCTCTCACTTCAGTGTTTTCGTAAGCAAGGAAGCCTTCGGGAGAATCGAGGAACAATACGAACGTATAATTATTCTCTAGCAATTAACTGAGCGAAGCAACCGCATAAGTAACTGTAAATGTCGAGTTAATGTTTAAACTACGTAGGTAAGTGGAAGAAACGACCGTAAGTTTGGGGTCACGTGTTGCCATGGTTAAAATGAGAATTTTTGCAAATTCTTCCTCGGCAGACTTCTATTCGATTTCTTGATTTCACGATTTGCGGCGCTGGAATGCGCGTTGATTAATTGATAACCCGGTAAACACGAAACGACAGATTTTTGTCGGATGTAGCTGCTCTGACCTCAAACTTGCGCACACGCATAGAGAAAAAATGAGGAAAGGCGAAGAAACGCGGGCTTGTACAATACGCGCGAGAGTATATTTTATATTCGCACGCGCTGGTGCGCGCCAATATTTTTTGTATCATATTAAAAAAAAAAGAGAGAGAGAGAGAGAGAGAGAAAGAAGAGGAAGAAGGAAAATGCAATGGTCGGTCGAGGGACGATTCGTAACTGGGCGAGCACAAATTGAGTAAGAGATTATCGTACTGCACAAAACAAACGCAACACGCGTGTTGCTTCAGAGTCAATAATGGGTGCTGTTTAAAGGCGTATCATACCGCCATTTTATCGAGTGTCTAGCGTGTCGAGTATTAAGACGTTTCGATGTGTTAAAAGAGAACGAAAGCCCATTAAGCCTTATATTTCGCGAGCCGTGATTTGTATCGAGCAATTGGTCACTCGTCGCACTTTTCTTTCTCCTTATTCGCGTCGAGCAAGTCGAAGGTGTTGTAAATCATCGGACCCTATCGATGTCAGTGGATGTTAACGGATTTCAAGCACTTCGTGCGTGAGAAGAAAATTGTACATTGAGTATCGGGGAGTACGTGTCACGATTAGAACCACGCAGGGCATAATAGTTAGCTAAGTTAGAAGCGGTTTAAGGTAAGAGAAGAAAATAAAAAAGAAACAAAAAAGAGTATCGTCCACGTCCAACAATTATTACGTGCATGTGTAATCGCAGTATTCTATTTTGCGCGCATAACGAGCCGAGGTGAGTCGGGTTGCAAACCATTACGAGATAAGGCACGAGTTATAGTGCTGTTGATACGTGTAAATTGCGTTTAACTTATTCAGCAAAGACGAACGTATTCGTTCGCTAATCCCCTCCCCCTGAAGATTATTCGTTTTGTATGCAGAATGAAGTATCGTGAGAGAAAGAAACGCGAGAAACGGACGTATTAAGTCGAGTAAGTGTGTATAAAAGGAGAACAAGAGAAAAAGAATTGGAAGAAGAGAGTAAATAGCGAGATACGTAATATATTATAATGTACATGTAAAAATTGTGTATTCTCATATAATAATAGCTGTAATAATTTAATAAATCTTGTATATCGCAAGTGCCCACATTTTCGCTGTGTTTTTCACGTTAATCGAATTACGCGAGTTTCCAGTCAATCGAAACTCTTTGAAGATGAAGCTTTGATTTCGAGTCGAAATAAACAGCGATAAATGCGGAATTTCGAAAATTCTTTACCCCCCGCCCCCCTCGCTCTAGTCGCAAACCGAAGGGGAAATTAGAATTCCTTCTAATTGACCGCGCTAATTAAACGCTTGCCGGAATTCAGGCCGACCTTTAAAATTTTGGCAGGTTTAATAAAGTTCCGCAAGGTCGGCGGATCTAAAATGAAACTTCGTTCATTCGGAAGAGGTTTAAATTGGGACTTGGTAAAATCGATGCATCTGTTTAAACATTCGTCGAGCATATCCCTGTATCTCGATAGCAAAGGGCGTGAAGCAGCACGAAGAACATCACAGAGAAACAACGTTGAGTCGCGAAAATTATGCAATTCTTTTCCCTCCTTTCCCTCTTTAGCCGCAAAAAAATTCACAGCTCTCGGAATCAAAGTTACAAAGACTTATTTAGCAGGAAAAAAGAAAAAAAGGGAGAAAATGACTTCAAAGTCGACAATTTTCCACGTATCTACTTCACCATGCTTTGCGAATTCACAGAGTCCCATTACGATTCCGCGAGGACACGATTTAACGTCTAATTAACGGGGAACTTTTCGCGAAAACATACTAATGCTTTTAAGTTACCGATGCGAAACATCCTAATGCACTTGGATACAGAGAATTATCATTGTCATGATATAAACCTCATTTTTCCATTCGTTCTCAGCCAGTCCCACGATTTTTCCGCAAAAACGAATCGAGGACCCCATGACCCGATGCGTTTAATTGAACGTATTAAAATTTTCCTCTGTTAGAACTTTGACAAATTCCGGATCGATATGCATGCTAATTTAACCTTTTCTTATCGAGCTTTTCATTCCAGCCATGTTCGAACTTTCAATCGCGGAAAAAGGGAAAGAAAAAAGCCTTTGGAACTTGTCGACGGGACTTTGGACAGTTTCAATTACACCGAGGCACAGGAACGGTCGTTCGTGTTTCGTTTTAGATTAAATACGGAAGTTTTCAGCGTTCGGAGAAGCGAGCTCGGTAATTCCACGGTGGCTGGATTAGAATGATCCTTTTCATTCGGCTATATCGAGGCTCGATTTCGTTTGTTTAACGTTCGCGCGGAATTCGGGTTCAAACGCGAGCTGTTCCACGCAACAGCGTACGCAGTTTCGCGTTAATTCGCGTGTATTCCCCGAACAAACGAGCTGTAGAAGGTGTGTCTCTCTTGGGCAGTATAATTTTCCAATTTGTAAATTGAACCCGTTCAGCACGCTCGTTTGGTCGCCGGGATATTGAAAAGTGGCTGCAAGGATTGCGTTCAGGTAAGACTTTCGTCGCCGCCATTTGCTATGAAAGTATCGGTTAATGTCGTCCAAAGTCTGCCATATTTTTCAGATCAACGATGCACGATCTTTTACCTCGTGTCGCCAACCGATGCTGCTTAACCCGATAATATCTCGCAGTACCGAGAGATTGAGAGCATCTCGGTTCGTTTCGTAAGAAAGGAGCCGGAAACGGGAGTTTTTCCAGCTGCAACTTGCAACACGTAACACGTACGACACCATCATTTATCAGGATGAAAGAGCAGAATTTCTTGACGCGGGAAATGAGTTGTGCAACAGCCCAGACGCATTCGAATTCTGACGGGAATTTATTTTCACGTTTAACAAAGCTAGAATGCAAAATCCGCTCGTTACTCGGAAACAAGTGAGCCGGCAGGCATCGCGTGGTCGATGCATGATCATTTCTGGCCATTCAGTGTGGCCGATACGTTCGTTTCGAAAACAACGTATGGACGTTAAATGCGAATAAAGTTTCGCGTGAAATCGACCGAAAGGTAATTTCTACGTTAATGTTCAGCCACGAGTGCAATCGCATTCCTTTTTCATTTGCAAGACTGAGAGACTATAGATTCGGGGACAAAGTTGCGAAAAAGCGATGCAGCATTTGCAAGGAAAGGGAAGGAAATGTCTTACAACGAAGCGTTGCTTTTTTCGCGAGGAAATTTGCAATTTGTCAAAGGCGCGGCATGCATGTCGGGAAAAAGGATAACGAAGAGGGTGAAAGAAGAACGATCGTGATTAACTAAATAGACTATTCCGATCCTGTGGAAGGAACTCGTTATTACAACCGGAAACTGCTGGCAAAATTAACTTGGCCGCTTCGAGGCAAAAATCAAACCTAATTTCGCGATTCAATACGGAAGTCTGTGCTAAACGATGGCTGTACGCTGCTCAGTTTTGCGAATCTTATGATCAATAGGCTTTTAAACAGCGAAATTCTTTGAAGAGTCGATAGATTACAGTGTCTTTGATGAAACTGTTCTATTTTTCGTCGATTCGAGGTTCCCATTGCAGAGATAAATCTTTGTTTAGCACGAAGAAGTTTGAAATAAAATTTCGCCTACTCTGGTAATGGTTGGATTCGATTCGCGACGTTCTCCTGGTGCAATTCGTTTTTATTTAGTAATTCCATACATCTTCGCAGCAGGTATTACGAACTGCGATAATTTTTAAGTTTGTCGAGAAAAATAGAAATTTAGTATTCGATGCTACGGGGAATGTTCGATAGCCAGGTTATTGGTTGCGTTGCTAGGGTATCTAAAGAGGAATATCGTTTTTCAATTTAATATCATACGTAACTCTGGCAAGAATGTCAATTTGCGAATTCGATACGGGATTATCTGCTGTACGGGGTAATATTTTTCAATGTCTCCTTCCTGCTTGCAAAAACCAGTGATATAGATCGGCGAAAGCGATGGCGAAATTAGTTCGCTCGTGGAAACAATCGTGGATATTTACCCAGTGGTCTGTATTTTTGCTGGAATTAAATTTTTTCAAGTAGATCCGCCGAGTAGAAATTATTTTCTATAAGGAAAACATCCCTTCTCAAGAGCTCGAGATTTCCTTGAAAATACAAGTGGTTTGAGAAACAGGGAATGGAGGGTATCTGGTCATTTTCAGGGAGAGAACGAGAAGGCGTTGTCGGGGGTGGAAAAACAAGAAGTAAATGTAATTAAAATTAGCACGGTTGGGGGTGAAGACAGTTGAGGAGGTAAGGAAATACGTTAAAAATACGACAGAAGAGAAATAAACGGGAGCTTTAGCAGGGGGGGAAGAAGGATCCAGTATATTATAAAAGAGTTGAAACGGATAAAGGAGTAAAAAATAGAAGCAACGAGTGAGAACTGGATAAGCAGATGAATTTTTTAACTCCCTGTCCAGAAGTATTTTCGTGAAACCAGAGTTTCGGAGGAAAATTTATTCTTTATTATCGTTGGAAAAATGGCGACCTGTTTCGAGCGAGATGGACGATAGAACATGACTGATTAATTAATTAACAATCACGCGCTATTACATACCTATTTTCTGATTCATGAGGTAGCGATTATTATCCATTATCATTAATTCGCGGCATATTAAATGTGGTTGCAATATTAATTCCAATCGGTACCTTATTGCAATTATTGTAACGCGAATATTGTTATAATTAGTCAATACGTTCGATCACTAATGTCGGAACATCTGTTACGTAATGTATCATTTGCACGTATCTCGTATATGGTAAATAAAAGTTATTCCCATTAAAATTTTTTTAGACGAAGGATTATGCCTATCCACGTGTCATGCTGTTACGTTACTGGTTGCCATGCTTATTTAAATATCGTAGAAAGCAAGCCAGCATGCGGTGCAAAATTGTTAATACTCTGACTTACCCCTGAGGATACTGCGAGGGGTTGAAACGAACATCCTGGAATCTCGATCGGAGACGAAGTTTTGGCGCGCACCACGATCCCTTTTTCTGTCTTTCTCCCACCCCTGGGACTAAGGCAACGCTACCTCTACCGAGCCGTCGCGCCTTCAGTGTGATCCACGCGACCAAAGCGCGAGGATGTGTATCTGGAAGAGTATAATTTGGCGATACTCTTATCGAAGATCTCACAGTCAACATAAATAATTTCCCACTGATTCTGTGACCATTGAAGAATTATCGTGGTAATGATCATTACCATACAATTATTCCATAATATTGTAAAATGGTGTTCATAAAATGACCTGAACAATTCGTTTAATTTACACGAAGTTACATTCCAAAGTGCGAATTATCGATAAAATAGGACCACGACAGCGGAGAATTAGTTGGAAGATTTCGGAAACGTGTATTATGTAAGAATGTTAGTACAGTTGCGTGTGAAACTTGAACCAATTTGCAGTATCGAAGTTTAAATCGCGAAAGTTTAATCACAATTTCCCGCGTTCCCATGCAAGTTCGAAGCTATTAGTGTTGCAGTTCGAAAAACGATTTTCGTTTCCCCTAGGAACGAAAAATCGAGGGTAATTCCGTATTCCGAAAGCTTTGAGATCGCGATTTGTTTAATCGTTTATAAATTGCGGTCTGCTAGTAGCTTCTCCTGTAGCGTTATAAACGAGGGTGCATGTAACCACGATCAATCGAGGAACATCGCTATGCAAGACGCGAACAATCGTTTTCGAAATTACCTGCATACCGGTGAGAACCAATTCCCAGCTAAAGTTTCTCATCCTCGCTGATCGTTCTAGATTACTCTTAAACGCAACGTAGCCACAGAATCCGCGCGACAAGAAGAAAAGGAACGAGTAATTCGAATCCGTTAAACAGATCGAAAGAATAGAAGGCACCGCGACGACATCTCGCGAGTAATTTCACGCGCGAACTGACACTAACTAACCGCTCACTTGGCACTCACTTCTTAGCGATCAGTCGGTACGTCATTCGACAGTCCACGAAATACGTATGTCCCGTGATATATTCGTCGATTCGTCTCGACAAAGATTCGGAAATTTGTCGAAATCGATTTATCGAAATTATACCGGCAACGATCACTCGCCGTTTATACCATCGCGATGACCCACTTGATTCTTAATGAAACCATTCAACGATTCCACTCGCGAATTCATATCTTAACGGAGAATTGGATCGATCACATTTTACTGTATGAAAGAACGAAAGCACACTCGAGCATCGGCTATATTAGTTGGACTCCTTCCGCGATCTAAAATTTAAGACGGCCTGCCACCTCGAGTTTCTCGCACTAACTACCTGATGTTGGCCACGAGGCGTAATTGTGCAGATCACTGGACTATCGATTATCGGGAATCGTTCGATTCCGTCGCAGAATCTCGCTGTAACCTCGCAGTGCTGTGAATTTCACGAGTGACATTGACGTTTGAATCTTTATTGGTGGAGTGAAGAAATCGAAGAATAAAATGTTTGTGTGAACGGAAAATTGTGCCACGATGAAAAAGGACCGTAGAAAGAACGAAAATTCAAGGCGGGAACGGGCCTCGGGGAAATCATCGAAACAATGTAAGTAAATTAATAAAACTATCTATCGATTATTTTAGATTAAGCAAAACAATTTTTATTTTTCTCGTATTTAAAAATTTGGATTAATTTAATCGTTTAATTTAATATTTTTGTACGAGACTGTTTCGTTTAGTCGAATTTTCCGATATGTTTCGTTTTATTCGTTCGCGATTTATATAATATATGGAAAGTAAGTTTAATCACGAAGCACCGTGCGAATATATGATAGTTGTTCTCCTAAAAGATTCAACTAGACAATAATTCGACTTTATCCATATCTAGTCTAAAATATCTTTCTATTCGTCGTCCTGTAATGGTACAGATTCTATCGTAACAAAGTGCAGCACCGCGAAAACGAATCTGTTGCCCCTTTATAACCCAATTTGGCCCGGAAGTACAAGCAATTTATACCATCCCGTCGCTCATTCCTTTTTTGTGCTGTTGTTATCGATGGAGCAGCATATGTTGCCTTTGCAATTTTACGTAAACGTAATTATAGACTGCGCTATCGCTAGCGATTAATAATTTACGTATTTATGCACAGTCCAATGTCTTCTTCGACTGGGATACATTTTCGCCTATGAAAAGACAACTTCAACTGCAGCCATATTTTTTCGCACACGCGACAGAACGTTAAGATAGAAATCTGCGAAGAGGTAGCCTTTGATAAAAATCTAGGCACCTTCTCGACAAAAGCTTTCGCTCGATCCCCGAGTTTTTAAGCTCCTCCACTTACTTATGTTTAATTCGATTATTCGCGTTCGCGTCGCGAAATTACATTTCCTTTGTAGTTGTCGGACTGCCGACAAATGGCGTCCGCGCGAGATCAGGTTGCTCATCACGATCGCGTTTAGGTGCTTTCCCTATCGGTAAATCAGCCGTGTTTCGTGCACCTTCGCGTTACACGGTTAATCACCTTTAAAAATCGAGACTCCGGGGTAGTTTCGAGAAAATGGAATGGGTTTTCACTCGTTTCCAATAACGTTATTGCCACACCGACCGCGAAAGTGTTATGGTATCGGCTATCAAGCGAGATACGCGGTGCCGTGTCTGCTGGCAGAACGGTTCGCGATCGGTGATTGACATTTTGACAGAAGCTTCCAGCGAAATGTATTTCCCAACGACTTCCGATACGCGGATCCTTCTTGCGTTCAGGAGGATTGAGTTTCACGGATGCTGCAACGTTATTTCGCGAGCCATCCAGCACGCTGCTGGAGTCGCGGAAGCCATAGGAAAACAGGGTTTCCGTGGAAGAGTCAGCGGTGAAGCTTAATATTTTTGCGGGCGGCAGGTCAACGTTGGTTAGATATTTAATTTTGCCTCCAAAAAGGTTCCTTCCATTTGCCAAAAAGTCATTCGCGCAATGCTATGTATGAAAAAGCGGCGTAACTGAATTTCATTAGCCGGTAGAATCGCATCGCGTTTGTTGTACGCGTGTTGGTGTTCCGGCAAAGGGAATTTGCATTTTCGGGCTGCGTTTAAATGGTCTCGAATCTTTCGTTACAAAGGGATACAGCTTGCTTCTTCCCTCTGGTATTCAGCGGGTCGTACCCGTCAGATTAAAGGGCGAATTTTCTTAAGAGAACTTTTAAAGCACAATTGATACGAGGGAACGATAAAAGTACGATCTCCTCGGTTAATCGGAGTATCTCTTTCGAGGATTTAATTCGCCTCGACGTGACTTTCCTTTTTCTTCTTCTTCTCCTCTTCATCTTCCTTTTTTCACCCCGCCATAGATGTAACCTGGTATAATTTTGCCAAACCGGGACGCATCACCTTCGCTCGCGATTTTATATTCACGATTCGGATATAACGCGACTCTTTGTGCTAGGAAAATTTCTCTAAGGAGGGATCTTCTCACGGTGCCCGTATAACGGTCGCGTAAAGCTCGTAAAATCGTGGATAAAACTGGCCGTAAAGTCGCAGATTTCGTGGCGCAACTTTGACTTCGTCCATGGAGGATTCGCGAAACATGTCAATTAATATATTAAACGTTTGCATTTTAAACTGACTTTGATTACACTCTGATTAGTGGCAGGTGGAAGCAGCATGAATCAGGAATATTAATAATGAGCATGGGAAACTTTGTTCGTTTGCGAGTTTATATTGTTTCAAAGTTGATTAATTACAGCTGGCAAATGGCGACATTTTGATCGCAGTCTTTTCGCTTTTGTCCAGTTTTCCTCTCATATTCCTGGCAAACTTCTTTCCGTATCGCGCAAACAAACAGATGGCAAAGCGGATCTTCCTTTGCAGCGAAACGTAAGGCACAAAGGAAGAACAAATCTTTGTGTCGCTACAACGTGATCTGCAAACGTTTAGTTTTATTACGAGTCGTTTAAAACGTCTTTCCTTCGACAGAAGCATCCGTCAATCTTTCAGACGTGCACGAATAGACGCGATATTCGATTCGAAATCGGATTGATATCGATAAAGGGAAACGGGAGAAACGAACGAACGCCATCGCGTTAGATATTGCATTCGGTATTTTCTATTTTATCAAAACCCATATAAACGTTTTGCCGATCTGTATCCCCTCGATATCGAGAGGGTGAGCTTTAACTGACACATAACTCTATTAAAGAGATTGTACAAAAAGAGACAACCAGTGTTTCAATAAAGTAAAGTAACTGTTCGCACACAGCTCGAAATTTGCAAGCACGCATCGGTATTTTCCCTTTAAATCGCGTCCAAAATATGGATCCCAGCACCGTTGCAATTTTTTAAATTCTTCCACTGCACTTCTCGTACTAACGTTCTCGAAAAATATCCCACATTATGGTATTTCGTTTCGTATCCACTTCGTGCTACGGGGAGACGGTAAACTTTGGGTTAATGAATAAGAACATAGAAGAGATCGCAGGGAATAATTCACAGTGACACAAAAGGCTGTCATTGGCCTTAGTAACCTGCTCCGCTGTGTATCACATCTCGTTATCGAGTCGTATTATTTTCCATGCAGCCCCGTTAACAAATTACATCCGTATCTCGTTCCCATCGGTCGATGTCCAATCAGCTAAATTCAAGCTTTGCCCCCTACATACAGCACCGACAACGGCCGATGCACTTTGCCCGTGATAGCGCATCTGTTCGCAAGCCTGCTCTCGTGTACATCCACCACGATTCTCGTCCTTTCTATTACTCCGTGATTCCTCTTTTCACGAATGCTGACTTATCGACATCTACCGTGTCCCTGACGAATATATTCTCCCATTTTGACAGCTAGCGTTTGAGCAATGAACAGAGCGTGTTTCAAGATTCATGACGCTTTGGATTTAGCTTACGGACCTGGATCGATCGATCTGTGAGAAATGTCCCGCAATTGTCGCAAATTGTCCAGGTCTCGTTGTAAATATATCTTCGATCAAGCAAAATTTCTTATCCTCCTCTCAGAGCTGCTGGAGATCTCGCAGCGTCGATCTTCCCGCGAACGATCGTCAATTCGCTGCTCTGCCATTCGCCTACCACCATTATCTCCAAGTGTTGTCTTCCCTAATCTTACTCCCTCGTCCCGTGTTACCGAATTAATCAGAGTTTCAAGTCATGAAAAGGGCCCCAGGAAAGTTTAGCCACTCATCTACGCGACACCTGACAGGCAAGTAATAACGTCACGAATTCCCGCATCGAGATACCGGGAATCAACTATGTCTCGATTCTATCGAGAGCTGGCCAATGTTTTTGCGGAAACTAGGAACCTCGTCGCCGCGAGTAATTACTAATTACAAAGGTAATTAAACGTGTCGCGCGAGATGCCTGGTCGTTTACAAGCTGGCCGACTCGAAACGCGCTTCTTAATTAGAAATCTGCGAGATGAGACATTTAAGAACGGGCCGCGAACCTCAACGAATCCGAGGAGCTTCGAGTTACCACGTTGGGAAATTGCACTCGCTGAATTGCTCCATTAACTTCGCGAATTCTTTTACCGATAATAAAACAGCTGCGAATACTCTCGTGACAGATTTCGAATCGCGCGAAAATAAAATGGCACCTTTCGCGGGTGTACGTACAGTTGATTATCCGCGAGACACGAGGCGTATAAATTTTTCGGGATTTACCACTTTCCCGAGATGCTTTTCCTACAAGCCGGGACAATTTGTCGCCGTAGCAGATCGTAATTCGCCCGACGTTTGTCTTGCACTATATACGGGGGTGAAAAATGGCGCGAATGTAGCGAGAATGGCTAAAAGCAGGGGAACACGGTGTATCCTTCCGGTGCTATCGACAAGGCAGCCGACCATGTTCATAAAATTGAAATCGTTCGATTTGGTGGAATGATTCTTCCGGCTTTGTACAGGATCAACGACGAAATATCCTTTGATTATGTTTATCCCTTGCCGAGCAAATCGATCGTCGATTCGAGAAACGCGAAATTTTTGGTTAACACATTGCTCGCTCATATATCCCAATTTTTGCCTCGTCTTGTGAGTGTTGATTTTATACGTGTGAATGGGAATGAGGTAGAATAAGCGGTAGTCATTTGGGATGATATAAATTTAATATGTGCGAGTGTAATCTAATATGAATGTTGTTAAAAAGTGTTTAGAAGAATGTGCCGAAATAAAACAGTCACGTGAGAATCGTCATAGAATGAACATATATTAACCCTTTGCACTAGAGAGGTGAGTTTCAGTCACGGTTTCATAAAATTTGGAAGATCGATATTAATTAATATACCAAATTTAATGTAATGTAACAGTATGCGAGGTATCGAAATCAAATAATTCTATAATTCCATTATTATACAATTCTTTATTTACTGCTGAAAAAGGTATCGTCAGTTCTTTAGTAGAGAATCTTTGAATTTCTACTCTTCTCTAGCAAAAAAATCGTCGAGTGCAAAGGGTTAATAAGAGTGAGAGAGAGAGAAAAGAATTTTCAAGATAGAGTCAATATTTGTGTTTAAAATAATTTATCGAAAATTATTGCGAATATTTAAATATTATTATCTAGATATATTTGTTGTAGTGAAAACTATGCAGTAAAGTAAACTCTACATCCTAGCAATGTGGAGGTAATCCCCCACGTTTTGTCTTTTGTCACCTGTTTTCTGGAGACATTCTATGACCTGCGTGGCCCTAAACAGGTCAGTTCTAATTGTTCGTCCGTTTAATAAAGATCTATACAGTTTTTCCATCGTTTGACTACTATTCCTTTGCGTTCTAACTCCTTAACAATATTAACTTTAGGTTTACGGACGCTATCTGTATACCTGTTTCTAAGGACACCTGTCAAATTGACAGGTAAAGGAAGCCACGTGCCTTTTTTCTTTTAACGATTAGTTTAATTTAAAAACAATTATATATTATATTAACATTCTTAATATAAGTTAACTAAATCTGTTACCATCGTATAATTGGAGCAACCCTTCCGTCAAATTCACGAGTTCGGTAAATCTGGTGTTAATTTGTTAACTGTTAAAAAACGTGGAGCATATTGGTATTCATTATCCACAGTTCTCATCTTCTAAGTCTTCCTCGTTTCAGATTTTGAATTTTCAAACTGTTTCTTCGTATATTCCCTTTATATTATATATATACATATATCGCAGGATTTCCACCTCGTATATAGGTGAATTTAGTTTGGAAGGTCGCCGAGGGTTCGAGGGCCAGGTCGGTGGAAAAACCCTGGCGATGCGTCAGGCCCTTAGCATGAACATGTTTGATCATGTTGGGGGAGGCTTTTGGGGGAAGATATAAAGGAAGGCAAAAGTGGTTAGCGGACAGGTTTTGTGCAGAGTTTTTAGGAAGAATGCTTGGGAAGAGTGATTAGAAGAGAGTTATTGTTTAGTTGAAACGGTCGAGTTGTAATTGTGTTGTTAAGTTGTAGTTGTAGTTGATCTATCTATACTCGTAGGCTTGATCGTCACCACATATTGCATTATTATTTTATTACTAATAAATAGTAATAGTAGTTTTATTAGTAATTAGTAATAGTAGTTAGTAATAGTTTTATTACTAATAAATAGTAATAGTATTATTTAACCACCATCCATATCTCTACATATATTTTTAGATATTTATTATTTATATCATATAAAAGAGAATATCATATATTCCCTCTATATCATATAAATTTATATCATTATATTCCCGATAAATCATCGTATATTTCCCTTTCACCGTTATCAGTCTCCACGTTTAGAAGTTAAATTTATAAATTATTGCAGCGTTATTTTATACGTATTATTTTATAATTTATTATACATTGGCTCGTTCGACGTTAGACATTACGTTTCAGAAATCCAGATTTTCGTGTTTATATATTTTCTATATACACGTCTTTTTGCCTGCATATCCAGTATATTTCTGAAATGTCCACATTCTCGGACAATTGCATCTCCGCATTCCGTTACCTCCAGATTTCTGTATCACCGAATCTTTACGTCCTAGCTTTGCTCTTGGCCCGTTACAGCTCCCCAACGTTACGGTACTCGTTTCCACGACATTTCGCTTTCTTCGTAGTCGATTCGGTATCCTGCACTAGTCGCAACGATATTTCTCCAAATTTTCCGACTCGCTGCCGCACACACCGTTTAATTGATTTCACCAGCCGGCCATCGCCTATCCCGTCGAACGAGATTTCCGTGGACGGTTTCGTTAACGTACAAATTAATCACGACGCGTCGATATGCAACAACGATTTATCGATGCTGCATATTAACACGTGGCATATAGACCCCGGTGCAGAGATTCCGCCAGTGTCGAATTTCGCGATTTCATTAGCTCGCCTCGCGGTTTTTCGCGCCAGATATCCCCAACGATGTCACTCGTCTGTACGTTTTAACGAGAATTGATAACCCGACTAATGTCCAGGCCACGAGGGAATTTTAGACACTCGTGTTTGCACCACGGAGACACTATAGCGCGAGGATGCATTGTTCGGAAGTAGCCAACGATGAAACTGTATTTATCGATTCAAACTCGAATTTGCGTTTGAATCCTGTTTGCGTTGCTCGAAACGACGGTGCAAAACTCGCTGAATTATTCGCGAAAGTATAAAGTTTTTGTATGGGTAACTCGAGCAGGGAAGGGAGGCGCGTAAAATCCTGGAAAATTCGATTACTTCGATTTTTACGCTTTATTTTGCTTATGGTTTTCCAACGTCGATCAAACTGGTCAGAAGTAGAAACGCAGGTTAACCAGGCTGATTCGGATTTTCCGCCGCTCTCCACCTAATCTGATCGCGTTAATTGCCAAAGGACGCAACAGATTCTAATTTGCGGGGCAAAATGAACAGGCGACGTTGCGAATAGGGTGACTGAATAGAGGGTTTTACGAAGGGACATGGAAAAATGACTACGTCGGATGATTCTGAAAACCTGCTTAATCGAATTGCAGCTATGCTAATTGATATTTTCCACTCGACGATATCCACGGTATTAATTGCAAGAGTAATTAATTGGCTGGTGTATATACGTCGAAATATTTCCATGGAACGAGGAAGAAAAAGTTTCAGGTGAAATAGTCGGTGCTTGATCCATCGTCTAAAGCATTTCGCGTTCTGAAGAAAGATTTCTAATTAGTCGCCTGCTTGATTAACGGAAACTAAAGATGCCGAGACGAGAGGACTGGAATAAATATTACAAGAGAGATCAGCTTTTCATCTGCTGTTTGCACTGTTAGGAAAAGGATCAAAGATTTTTTCATTTGCCAAAAGAGAAATGGAGAATTGGGACTGCAGGATTGACTGACTCGATCAATCGAATGCCTTTGACAAGTTGCCAGCAAGATAATTGGAAATGAGAATATGCGGCCTATAGTTTCAACGTTGTTTCAATATCTTTTCGGTGGAAATTCTAATATAGTCTGTTTCGTCGTCTCATATCCCCCCGAAAGCTCCTAATCATTATTATTCGCGTTAGATGTCCTCATCAAAGGAGATCCTTTGACCACGGAAAGGAGCAGTTTTGTTGTTCCGAGTGGTCTTTGCGAGACAATGGGTCACGATAGGTTTGGGGCTAAAGCTGTGTCAGTGGTTCCTTGGAAGAATGAGCGAACAAAAGATCGTTTCATAAAGGTTCCCGTGGCATCGATAAGCACAGGATTACACCGATGTAATTTATGCTCGTGTCCTTTCTTCGAATGAAGGACAACGGCGTCCTTGCCGGAAGCGTGTTCCAATAAAACAGAATGGAAGAAATAAGAACCCGAAGTCGGGGGTTACGCAATATCGTGCGACCAATCTTCGGTTAAGAGACTTCGACGCATGTATATTCGAAAAATCCAGATTATTCTCAAAAGTATACAAGTGTATTCGTATTAACGATGATTTTAAGTATCTAATAGTAAATTATACTAAATCCTAAGTATTTTATATATTTTAAGGATTCATGGAAAGGGAAGGACCCTTGTTTGGCCTAATTCCTATGTCTCCAGGTCTAATTGGCTTTCCAAATTTCTCTCCCCCTCGTATCTATAAATTTAGACAATCGATGAGACATTCCATTGGACAGACAACAGAAACGTAGTGGTATAAAATAGGGTACATACGAAGAATATTCTACGAAACGAGAAAACTTTTGAGGAAATCGTTGATTCAATCAGGAGGAATATTTTACTTGCTGGGATATTGTCTGAAACGAATTGTGAGCTCGTGAAACGAATCTTCCTCACGAATATGGTAACCTCCGTCGTAAGTACGGCGTTCTCGCAACAATATTGAAATATCACGGCTGATATTCGAGAAGTGAACCGTATGAAAGAAGCGTGACTCTTGATATTTAGAATTTTCGTTTTCAATAGAGTAAGAGGAAAACGCGAGAAAAGATCAGGAACCTATACATGTCGATATATCAATGAGAAATGAGAGAAATAATTTAGATTTATGTAATTAGAACGAATTGGAATTGTTGATAGAATGGACAAACTCGGGATGAAGAATTAATCGTTTGATAACACTGTTCGATATGAATTTTAATCTGAAATATCTATTGGATAATTTTTGTAATAACATCATTTCCAGGATTTCTTTTGTTGCAATTTCGTTGCAAAGACTTGCGATCAGCGCCATCTGTGATTTTTTACTCGAAACTTTTGACGATCAGCGCGCTTGTACTTAACGACTGAGAATATCGGTATAGCGAGTTACTTTTGATGTTGCTGCGAGCTTCCTAGTGAAGCTGGGAGTGCGAGCTTTTGGTATGTAAAAGCTTACAGTGTGTACTACATGTACGTATGGTTATAGCGAGCTTTCGAGTTTGCCAGATTTTTTACTGATTTTTGCTTGAAAGATTCCGGTCTTAGAGTGAGTAGCGAAAGTTAACATTTCTCGATGACGGCCGAATCGATTGCGGGATGAATCAATCTAATCCTTAGGAGCATACGTGTCATGTGTGTAAATTGCGTGGGCATAAGTCACGTGGTTTGAATTTTACAGCGTTTCAAAGACAGAATCTATAAGATTGAGTATGTCGATATAGCGAGTAACTTTTGATGCTGCTGTGAGCTTCCTAGTGAAGCTGGGATTGCGAGCTTTTAGTATGTGAGAGCTTACAGTGTGCACTACACGTACGTATGGTTATCGCGAGCTTTCAAGCTTGCAAGATTTTTTACTGACTTTAGTCGAAAGATTCCGGTCTTAGAGTGAGTAACGAAAGTTGACATTTCTCGATGACGGTCGAATCGATTGCAGGTTGAATCAATCTAATCCCTACGAGCATACGTGTCATGTGTGTAAATTGCGTGGGCGTAAGTCACGTGGTTCGAATTTTGCAGCGTTTCAAAGACAGACATAATTCCCTTGAATTCTCATGTCAAAACTTTTGCAGTCTCTGTGAGAAATCTTTGGCCAATTTCACGATTTTGTATCAGGATAACATAACACGTAAGGAGGTCTAACGTAGAGCCAATTCCAAGAAATGACGTCATTTCCAAGAATTCTCGGACAATACTTCTGCCGCCTCGGAGGAAATTTTCTGGCCGACTTCGCGATTTTGTATCAGGAGAACATAATACGCATGGAGGTCTAGCATTACGCTAATTCCAAGAAATGACGTCATTTCCAAGAATTCTCGGGCAATACTTCTGCCGCCACGAAGAAAATTTTCTGGCCGATTTCGCGATTTTGTATCAGGAGAACATAATACGACAAGAGCTCGTTTGACGATGCAGTTCCAAGAAATGACGTCATTTCCAAGAATTCAGAGCACTATGCTTTCGCAGCACGCGCGGACAATACTTTTGCAGCAAGAGTGGACAATACTTTTGCCGCCACTTTAGACAATACTTTTGCCGCCACTTTGGACAATACTTTTGCCGCCACTTTGGACAATACTTTTGCCGCTACTTTGGACAATACTTTTGCCACCTCGATGGACAATACTTTTGCTGCTACTTTGGACAATACTTTTGCCGCTACTTTGGACAATACTTTTGCCGCCTCGGCGGACAATACTTTTGCGGCCTGGAAGAAAAAATTTTGACCCATTTCGCGATATTGTATCAGGAGAATATAACATGAAAGGAGGTCTATCCCCGAGCCAGTTCCAAGAAATGACGTCATTTCCCAGAATTCTCGGACAATACATATGTGGCCTCCAGGAAAGTTTCCTGGCCGATTTCGCGATTTTGTATCAGGAGAACATAACACGAAAGGAGGTTTATCATAGAGCCATTTCCAAGAAATCTCGGACAATACCTTTGCGGCCTCCAGGAAAATTTCCTGGCCGATTTCGCGATTTTGTATCAGGAGAATATAACATGAAAGAAGGTCTAGCATCGAACCATTTCCAAGAAATGACGTCATTTCCAAGAATTCTAGGGTCATACGTTTTCCGCCTCGGCAAGAACTTTTCGAGCGATTTCGCGATTTTGTATTAGGATAACATAATATGATAGGAGGTCGTTCGCCGACAGATTCTTAGAAATGACATCTCTTTCCAAAAATTCTATCGGGACGTATTTCATAGCGTTTTTACGTGAATATAGATATTACATATAGACTACTCGTTGCAGGAAATTTTAACTATTATACTTACCTTACTTACCTTACTTTCCTTACTTACCTTTCATCCCCTACTTCGTTCTTCTTACTTTACATATTACTTCAACAGATATTGTCCACTTTTAATTTTCAACGTCCGAAGAGAACATTGAAAATTTACAAGAGATAGGAAATATCTTAAACTTTGTGCGTAGCTCTCAGCTTGGTATCGTTTGCCAAAGATTTCTCTTCGGAAAACGATACCAATTACCAGGTCTCACCACGTGGAGGTGGCTACGCATCGAGACCCGACATGCGCCCTAGTGGCGCAGCCTGCTGGTGCTACCTGTATCAAAGGTACCCTAATCTAACTTGGAGCGAATTAAGTTAAAGTGACTCTACTGACACTTTATCTTATTTTGTGTCTTACAAAGGGAACTTCGATACGGTATACTGAAACTCTACTGTCGCAACGCTAAGATATTTTCAAGTTCCCATAAAAATAGGGAATGAAATATCAAACACGCGAGCTAATAGAAAATCGCGACGCGCCCGAACGAGTTCGCGATTATTCGAAAGACCGACTAGCCTAGGCGATGTACTCCCGTGTACAGAGATAACTTCATACCTCGGCACCCTCCCGATCGGGCCTAGCTCAATTCCAGTCACTGTCGCACTCGCCAAGACTTACACGTGGACCAAGGATAGTCCCTGAACCAATGAAACTTCTAGTGTCAACGCGAGGGCCCTGCTGGGCGGTTGCCGGCCAAGACAGACACTTCGCATCCCAGCCACACGGGGTAGAACTTAATCATCCCTGTGGTCTAACCGTAGATGGTACTAGTCCGTCAGCCAGCATGTGCCCGAGCCCCAGTCGCGTACGACTTAGGCAGCGGACCGCCCCGTCGAGGTCAGAAGACGCACTGATCCGAGGGGGTCACCCTGGAACCCGATGCATGACGAGATTGACAGTGACTGGAAATGAGTGTCGGAGACGAGTCGTGAGGATGACTTACGAAGCATGTACTTATCGAGTACACGAGAGCACGTCGCGTAGGCTAGTCGGTACTTACGAACGATCGCGATTATCGCGAGAACAATTATGTTCTATTTGCTAAACGAGGGGGATAAGAAAATGATAGAGAATTTATAAATTTCGCTCCAAGTTAGGTAGCTTACCTTTGTACAGATAGCGCGCACATGATACTTAGTCTATGGATCTATCTTATGATTACTTAAAAGTAAACGCACGCATCGTTCATTGATGTGTCGCAAACAGAATCTTGAGAAACCTAAAAGCTAAAACAGAATATATTATTGTTAATATGTAGCTGAAAGGAAAGGGATTAGTACGAGGAAACCATCAAGGATAATAACCAAATGGAACGAGCAAGCCAACGACGAGACCTGAGCAACATAACTACGAGACAGAAACATTCCAACGGTGAGATATAAACATACCAACGAGGAAGCGCTCGAGTATTATACGAAATACTCGAACGCTCTAACGAAAACAAATCGAACGGAAGTCGTAAAATTTGTGAAAGGAAAGATTTAGCCAACGATGAGACATAAGTAAACCAACGACGAAGCATTCGAATATTGTACGAAATACTCGAATGCTGAAACAAAGAGACAAATAGAATGAAAGAAATAAAATCTGGAAGAAGAAAAATAATTAGAACCTGAAAGAAGAAATTATTGTTAAATTATTTAAGAGAGTGGACAATGGCCACTGAATAGCCATTGATCTAGCCAACGATGATATACAAATAAACCAACGACGAAGCATTCGAATATTGTACAAAATATTCGAATGCACAAACAATGAAATCTAGAATAAAAGAAATAGAATCTGAAAGAAGAAAGATAATTAAAAGCTGAAACAAAAAATAATTAGTACCTGGAAGAAAAATATTAACGCGGACCCTCCGAAGTCGAAGCGACAACTGGCTCGAGCCTGCACGCGGGCCCCTTATATAGCGGCGGCCGGGCGAAGATCGGCGAAAATTTCCGAACTTTACCGATTCCTTTAAAAGTTACATTTCCGCTGTAATAACTAATAATTTATTAACTTTTTTGACTTTTATCGTTAATATACGTTACAAACTATTTGTTAACAACAATTTTAATTTGCTATTGACAATAAATTTATTAATTTATTAGCTTTTTGTAAGTTACGAATACATTTTAACACAAATACGTCGTTTGTTTAAGTAGTAGCTAATAATTTATTAACTTTTTTGACTTTTATCGTTAATATACGTTACAAACTATTTGTTATCAACAATTTTAATTTGCTATTAACAATAAATTTATTAATTTATTAGCTTTTTGTAAGTTACGAATACATTTTAACACAAATACGTTGTTTGTTTAAGTAGTAGCTAATAATTTATTAACTTTTTTTACTTTTATCGTTAATATACGTTGCAAAATATTTGTTCTTAACAATAAATGTAGTAATTTATTAACTTTTTGCTAATTATAGATACATTTTCACGCAAATACGTTATATATACTAGTAATAGCCTATAATTTAGTAATTTTTCCACTTGTATTATAAATTTACGTTGTGACCAATTTGTTATTAGAAATAAGAGTAATAATTTTTAAACTTTTGCAAATTATAGGTACCTTTAAACACTAGTATGATATTGTTCAAGTAATAACCAATGAATGAATCCTTTTCATGTATTATAAATTTACGCTATGAACAATTTATTATTAATAACAAATTGGATTATTTATTCATTTTTATGAACTATAACTGTATTTGAATGACGTCATTGCCAAGAATTCTATCCACTTACTTCTCGCAGCCCCAAAAATCGTCAAATGTTTAACTGAAACATCGAAAATTTACAAAAGATAGGAAATATCTTAAACTTTGTGCGCAGCTCTTAGCTTGGTATCGTTTTCCAAGAATTATTTTTTGGAAAACGATACCAATTACCAGGTCTCATCACGTGGAGGTGGCTGCGCATCGAGACCCGACATGCGCCCTAGTGGCGCATCCTACTGGCGCTATCTGTATCAAAGATATCTAATGTAACTTGGAGCGAAAGAAGTTAAAGCGAAAATCTACTGACACTTTATTTTATTTCGTGTCTAGCAAAGGGGACTTCGATTTGGTATACTACAACTCTATTCTCACAACACTAAGATATTTTATTTCTTACAAAAATAGGGAATAAAATATAAAACACGCGAGCAACTTAACTTTAACTTTATTTATGTTTCTGGAATATAAATTTCAGTATAGAATATAAACACGGTACATACTGCATGGACGAAACGCATCCCTTTCTTTTTTCCATTCATCCCTTTCAGCACACGCTACCCTGAGGATGCTGTCTACCAACAGACTACAGCAATTGTGGAAGAAGGACCCCCTCGGGTTATTACGGATCAGAGAAGAAGTTGAAATTTATCGGACAGAGTGTAATTTATGAATGCTGAGTGATATGACGTTAATGAAATTTCCTTATTCGAGCCTGATCGTCAATGATCTGACAGGTTAAAGGGGTGGATCGGAAATGGGTTACCAATTTCCAGAAATTCTCGCTGCCTAGAATCTGCTTTAAATATCACCTTACCGTGGCGAACGCCGCAAACTCGTGGAAAAATTGTTTCTATCAGTCTCGCGTTGAATTTCGGCAACGATATACGTTCCTCGCAGCAGCGTAGAATCTCATACTCGCACGATGATCCCACTTTCAGATCTGAAATCATATTTGGGAACGTACTTTCGTAAATTCTTCGCAGAATTCAACCGCGGCTGTAATAAAAATTCCTGGCGCCATTTTCAATTACGTATTCCTTCGCGAAGCGTTATGGATTTTAGAAACGGGCTATTTATGGGAGCAGCAGGGCTTGCACTTCATCATGGTCCACAGCTATCGTTATTAAACTTCATATATGAGATGTTTCAAGAGCATGACAGGGTATTCTCGCGATTCCACGAGTTATTTGCCGTTTCGAAGAAATCTTGGGGTGGGATGTTAATCGACTTTCCATGATATATGCAGACTAAATATTTTCCACGAAACGCGCGTATAAAACAGGAGATTAAGCGATTCCGTTTTTATCGACACTTCGTTAGTGGGGATTGTTCGTGATTATTCGAAGCAGAAAGACGAACGCAATTTCTTCAACTCGCCGGCGAATAGTGCATGGGCCGCAGAAGAAGCGCGTTCTGCGAAAAGTTCGAAAAATTCGTGCCCCGCTAATTAGCGATTATTGCAAGCTTTCAACTACGACTATTATAACGAGCGTTAATTAGAAACTGTTTACGCGTCACGCTTAAGAGGTTGGATTTGTTGCTGACAGAACATTATTCCGAAGTTTGCCAAGGGAACATGGCGCCCGCTGCCTTCGAACTTTGGCAAGTTAAATTCTCTGCTCACCCGTGTACGTTGTGCGTTTATCGTTCCCAGATAGCAGCTATCGAATCTCGATGCTTAATATTATCTAATTCTAAAAATTTTTCGATTAAAACACGAATAATATAATCCTTCTCGCCTCTTTCTACGGGATCGAGGAGAAAGGTAATCGTTGCCGTGAAAATCGTGCGTTATCTGCCTCCGTTGAGAGGAAGTGGCTTACACAAACACTCGAATCGATGCAATATCGATAGAGCGGAATACATAAGCGGATAATATTTCCTCGGTACATCTAGCGACGGTTTAGCGAAATCCATAAATGGGGTGGTTTATTGCCGCCTATCAACGTCCCCCGTGGACGTGATTTATCCAACGGATTTAGGCGAGATACATATCGACACCGATGTCATCTTAAGCTCGCCCTATTTCTGATCGATGCAATATTATTATATCCTGGATCCCCGCGCAGCGTCCTCTGAATAAAAATTTCCCATCCGACTTTCAAAAAATACCCCGTTCCCACCGATTTCGCAGTATTTCGCACTCACCTCCATTCTCGATCGATTTTCTAAGCTCTCCGTTCGTTTTGTAATCCCCGATAAATATTCCATTTGCGCGATCACAGAGAGCGACTATGACGTCTGCACGTGAACCGTGACAAAGCAACCGATAGATCACGCGACGCCTTCGATCGCTGTTGTCCTTTTTACCGGATGAATAATTTAAACGTCGGTTCCTTGCGGACTTAACCCACCACGCTGCCCGTGTTTTCAAGCAGAATTCGGCAAACACAGAGATGTTCCAAAGCCAGCAAAGCCAGCAAAATTGTCTCCAAGTCTCGCGAAATATCAGGAATATCGCGCGTCCTCGACGCGAGAGAAAAACAATCAAAGGTCCTGGAAGAGAAAAAAGAAAACGAAGGACCATTCGATTTAGGAACATTTCCACCATACGAAACGACGAAGGTTGGCTTCGCGTTCCCAGCGGATCAATGTCCGGGACCAGCCATTTCGGTCTCGCCGTCCGAGCAACCCCCGGATCCAATTTTTCGTCTCTCCCGAATATTTTTTCCTCTTCTTCTCCTTTTACAGGTTCGGATTCTCCGCGAGGGAAGCGAGTACTTGCACTAATAATGTCGCGCGCGATAAACCGATTCCTCGAGGGAGAGCTTGAAACTGTCGTCGTTTGTTCTAGGTAACAGAGACGAAGAAGCTGGCCGAGTGAAAGCTACAGCGCGATCCCTGAGCGGCAAAGTAGCGCGGTCGGTCGTAAAGCCAGGCCTGAAGAATCCATAAACTGACCGAGCAACGGGGAATCCCGTCGCCGACGCTGTCAACGCTGCTGTCGCCGAATAAACGCCCTTCGACATCGGCATCGCGTTTCTCCCTCGCAGTTTCCTGCTCCTAACTCCATTCGGAAGCGTCGCCATTTCGGAAACCTTTTCAAATCCGTATTCCGCCATTCGCGTGGATTTTCCCGTGCGTTTGCGTACCGCGCGTGGAGATCGAACAGCAGACTCTGGCTCGGCGCTGTCAAAGTCTCGTGCTGTCAAAGTGGTCGCGAGTGGCGAACGGTGAGCCGTGGAAGAAGTAATTATGTGGAAGGGAAGACAAAGCGGAGAATCGCGGGTGGCCAGGATCACCAGGCGCTGCACGTTCGTGGACAAGGTGCCCTAGTTCAGGGATGACAGAGTGTCAGTGAGTCGTGATCTGTCGTCCGGCACGGGTCAAGTCGATGACGTTAGGACACGGATGTACATATCGGACAACAACTCCCTGTCGATAGAATTTGCCGGCGAAATGGAGGGGAACCTGACCAGCTCTTGGACGAGCAACCTGACCGCGATGCTGCACCAGCTGCCCTGTAACGATAGCTTTCTCGGCTGCATCGAGGAGTGCGGGGCTAGCTCGTCGGGGTTCGATCATATGTGCACGGTGGAGAAGGGTACCTTCACGTCATCCATGACACTGCTCTGCAGGCCCTGCGATTACTCCAACTGCGACGTGAACGTGTCACTGGTTCTCAGCGGACTGGAGAGCATCGAGGGTGTCTTCTTGTCGAGGCTGCCGAGGTTCAGGGACTGCAACGAGACCAACTTTGACGATCAGGTGAGGGTTTAAAAGTAAATTAAAACTTCTATGGCAAGATACCTGTATTCGGTCCTGTTGTCGCTGATGAAAGAATCGCGTAATCCGAAAACTTTCTCGTCCACGTTTCAACGACTCTGCCAACGAGTTTTCCCTTTCTCTCGCTGCACCCGCAGATTTTGGAATGTACGCCAACGCAGAACGCTACGACGGAGGACCTGACGATCTCTTGTTCTCACCGGACAAAATTAAATTCGACTACGAGGAGTCGTCGCTTCGACTGGAGCTTCCTCTTTGTGGCGGTATTCATCGTAGCAGGTGGCCTGGGGAATATATTGGTCTGCCTGGCTGTGGGTCTCGACAGAAGACTGCACAATGTCACCAATTATTTCCTTTTGTCTCTCGCTGTGGCTGATTTGCTCGTCAGCCTGTTCGTGATGCCTTTGGGCGCCATCCCAGGATTCTTGGGTGAGTTTTTCCGTCGAGCGTCGTTGTCTCGCGAATTTCTGATTGATCCTCCTTCAGAAATATACACGGTAACTCCAGACGCGAATGTATATTTTCGTAGGAATCGCGTTAGTCGGGTTATTATTACCAGTTTCCTTTGCGATTCTGGCAAGGGAATCGCGATGTTATCCTTTGCCGTATAAATATCGTTACACGGAAATCCGCATTTGGAGATCGAGGAGTATCACTTTCCCACGCTATCTCGCGGTCCGTGGAATTTCTTTTATTTCACACGTTTTAAGATTCGGGATCGCGCACGATTGCACCATTTGCTGTTTTCTGCCGGTAACCGAATTCGAACAGTGGATGCAATACCTGTGGTCTGGAACGGCGCCAACACGGCGGAAACAAAGGTAACACGATCAGTCGATTAAATCGAGCTAATTAGTGGCCTGGCAAAGTTTTACGGCAATCCGCTGATCTATCGGCGATAAGATTCTTCGATCATTCGGCTGAAACGTGTTTCGACTCTCGTATCGAGGTTATCCCTTCGCGGAGAGATATGCCTTCCCTGCAACGATAAGTTACCCAAGTTGCAACGCGAAATCAGGGATTCGAGGAGTCTCGAACGCGCATCGATTGCCCTCGAAGCTCCCCTCGAGATTTAACGAGTAGTCTCGCGACGAAGTCGAAGCTTTTCTCGAGCGTTTCGAGGATTCGCGAGAAAATCGTTGGGATAACGAGTTCGTTGGGAAACAAAGGTTGAGACAAAGCATCGGAAAGTGCACTTTCTTCCACGAGCTGTAACAGTTCGAATCGTTCCTCCGTTAGTTCGCGTTAGGTTATACCTCTGCTGGTTTTCCATCCCTTAGCCACGTTGACCGTCAATTATTTCGCTGCGTTGGGTGCCGCGGCGGAAGTGGCGCGAGCTTTTGCACAACGACGAAACAAGAACAACGCGGGGAGGAATTCAAACGTCGATAAAGTTGGAGAACTTGACGGTAGTTGAATGTAATTACGCCGTATTGACGCGGGAACGCGAGCAAAACCGGATAAACTCGGGCAAGATTGTTCGCTTTAACGAAGCGGACGGGATCCGAGGTGCGTTTTAACAGCTTTCCCGGGCTACTCGAAAGTTGCCCGAGAGAGCGGGCAAGTTCTAGCGAGTGGAAAAAATTATAAAGCGATAAAATCCGATAACTCGAAGCCTGGCTGACGGGATCGGCCGATAAAGCTCAGCGAGAAAGCTCGACGCGTCTGCGAACTTTCGGCATTTCCCGCGATAAAATCCCGCGAACGTGTGATCGCCGAGTGTCCGTTTCAGGAATTCATTTTCAATAATCGCATAGTTGGCGAGAACTACGCGCTGCACTTTTTTCCAACTTTCTCAGAGGGAAGATGCTTTTATTCCTCGGCATCCGGACGCAAAGCTTCGCGCTGCTGACAAGCGGTTTCCGATCCAGCGAATATTCCGAGTGAATAAAACGGGGAAAGAATGTAATCTTCTCGATCTCGAAGATCCAATCCAAGCTGCAGATCCGACGAATGCAAACGACTTCGTTTCTCGATCCTCTAATCCTCGAAATTCGACCTTACGTTAAAACCGATTATTCGACAGGGGTAGAATCGACTCCTTTGAAATGCAACGAAATTGCACGAGGAGCAAAGGTTTAAGAAACGTTCGCGTGTCATCGCATCTTCCGGCTCTTTATCTCCTCCGCTCTGCAGGGAAGCGTTCCCCGTCGAACGATGACGCGTCCCGGGGCCGAAATTTATTTGACAGCAGTTAGGTCCAGTATATCAAAAGGGAACGCAGGCATATTCGCCCGTGAAAATTCACTCGTCTCTACGGGAGTGGAAAACGAACTGGCACAACTCGCGTTACGCCACGCTGCCTGCTAGCTCGGGATTCCGCCTCGCTCAGATTACATTCGCAACACGATCCGTGGCTTGAGTCGCGTGTTCTACGATGATAGAGAGTCACGGAAACGGGAGACTATCCGCGAAGAAAGGATATGCGAGATGTACAGCCGCGATTCGCGCCTGGTGATCAAGGTTGACGAAAAATACCGGATCCGAGACTACGGGTCTCGTTAGGTTCCTCTTGCTTCTGCCAAGTTTCCATTCTGCAAAACCGTTCGTACGTGACTCGTAACTTTGGAACGTTTCGAACGATCCACGGGAAGATTCATCGCGGGAACGTATTCGAGATAGTTGCCCGTTCGAGAAATTTACTCGGAGAATCGACGAGATATCGCGTCAGTTATACGTCTCCCGAAGGTATTTGTACCCGGTGAGAAACGAGGAAAACTTTGGTAACCGGTGCTCGATAAACGCCAGAATGAATAGATGTACGGGGGTTCAGCGTGTCACCGAGCCTATGTCGTTGTTTCGCATGATCGAGAGGACTGCCGGGAAGAGCGAACAAATCTACTTTGTCACCGATGGAGCAGACGTTCCGGGGAAACTCTGCGTGAAAGAGACGTGGGAAAATTTCAAATTATATTCGAAAAATAAAATCAAAGATAGACTACGGTCCAACAAATTTTGCATCTTACTTTTCCGAGAGAAATCTCTATTTCTATGGTGTCGCCCTGCATCGAGATCTATCAATGGTTGTCATAGAGCCTGTAAAAATCTTGCCTTTGACAGTCCACCGTCTGCGCCACGCGTCACAGAAGACTTCCATTCTCCGTTTATCTCACACCACCTGGAAATAGAAAATATAATCAGAAAGAAAAGTCTCTTTTGATTTATTAATCCGATCTTTACCTCGATTTCTAAACGCTTTATACGCCAGCTTCGTATCTCGGTCGGGAACGCGGAAGGAACGACCATCGTGTCATCTCGAATGGTAATATCTGGCCATTATCGCGCGCTATTCGTCGAACGCGCTAATGTCCCATCAAAGTTTCATTTCCAGTTCACCGGTACAAAACGACATTGTGAAATTGCTCGATAAACAGCGGGACGGCTAAACCGAGGATAAATGTTGCTCGGTAATTCGGACCACGGTACTTTGGTTCACCATAGTGTCGGTTAAATCGCAATTAAGCACAGGTCTCGCTCGTGCCAGCGCCGTGAAAGCTAGGGATACGTGGAATGGACGTTTTTACTTGACTGACAGCCGGAGAAACGAGATTAAACGCGACGAAACGGTTGGCGAAACGTGCGCGATTTTTGACAGTTTTCACCCATGGCAACGCGCGGTGTGGCCGATACGCCACGAGCTGTGCTTGAAAAATTAAAACGCGGAATCGTCGATTTTGCTCGATTCCGTTTCATTAAATATAACACGCGGGTGCCACGGGATACGGGCACACAACGGAATTCTCGATGCTCGAGTGTTCAAACACGAGCACCGTGCCAGCGAGATCACGCGAAATTCGTTTTCTCCGATTTTGTTTGAGCTGCTCTGTTTGACGAAGACTGTTTTCATCCAGGTCCCGATCCTTATCCGTGCATACACGGCCGCTCGTATTCGCCGCGGACGCGAAAAAATACCGCGCTATCGTACACCTACCTATTCCCGCGCGGAATTTATCGTTTCCGCAAGAGATTCGAGAAGGTTCGCGGGAACTTGATAAATGGACTTGTCGAAAAAGCGGGGTAACCGTGCTGGAAATGACCACCGCTCTGCCCACAATTGAGGTATATTTCGTTTTTATAGGCAGACAGCCGGCCGATGCGTCCGGGTATTCTTCCTCGTTCGTTAAAAATGGAAATTGACAACGGTCAGTTGGCAGAAGCAAAACTCCGCGATCCTCTAGGGGAATCCGATGGATCCGTGCTGGTAATTAATTTTTCCCGCCATCTTCTTGCTCGGTCATCCCTGTTCGGCCGTTTAGAAAATCGATGAGACGGCAAACATTTGCCCAGAATGTTTCCAGCATCCCTCACCGCCACGGTTCCCTGCAACCCCGGGAATAAAGAATATCGCGCGTCGAAAGTTTCTGAAATTTTTCCACGCCGAATTACTTTGATCGAACGGATTTCCAAACTTACCATACTCCGCGAGTTAGTTTCCCAAGCTGTGTCTGGCTCTGGCTCGCGTTGTTTCAAATCGTTCCGCCAACTTGGACATTTCGGTATCGACGGCAGCCTTCACCCAGCCATCCAATGCAGCCGATCCTGAAAAATAGCATTGGCGGGCGCATTAGTCGAGTTGGATGGATCTAACGCGGGGTTCGCGGCTGCCATTTTTAAATGGGGAAACATTTTTAAATAGGGAAAAATTTCTGTAAGGGGAGGAGAAGAGAGGCCTGGATTAAACGAGTTTATTACTCGATGACCGATTATACTTTACTCCGTTGGATACGATATTCTTTCGTTCCTACCACACGCCTAAAACTTTTCCCGTCCGCGAAGTCTCTCTCGTGGAACGAAGCTACGTGTCAAAGATGGTAATATAAAGATGGTCGGTCTTTTGACGTAAATCTTTCGAAGAAAAAAGAGAAGGCAAAACTGACCATTGCAATAAAGATTGCAATTCTTTGCGAAGAGAGCTAAGAGGAATGATAGCACTTGTCTTAATTTTTTACTCTTACTTAATTTTTGTGGCCGGTGACTATGGTCATCCCTCGTGTGTAGATGGCATCTCGTGGTCGGTGACTATAGTCACCCATAATAGCGAAGGGGTTAACGGTGGGCCCTCTTTGTCCATCCGCTGCGAAGATGAAGCGGATCGCCGCTTCGTTTTGAGACTCCGATTATTATTGCTACGTTCTCATAATTCACGTCGCCTTATGGGTAACCTGAGCTTGCATACTTTTACGTTTCCAAGTACCCATCGATATACGAGATATTGGGAACTCGAGTAATCACCGAATTCGTAGTTATCTATAACAGAAGGCAATAATTATCATTTTAAATAAGGAAATATTACCAAGTACCCATCGGTATACGAAATATCAAACACTGAGCTAATCACAGAATTCATATTTACCTAGAGCAGAAGACGTTCGACGATAATTATCAAATTATTAATAATTTTCCGAGGTAGAGATTAAAGTATGGTACCCTTTGACCTAAGCCCCCTACTCGAAGCACTCTTTTGTGAGAGGTATCTTTATTTGGATGGCAGCACCCTGTATCGAGATCTGCGTTTGCTTCGAGGAACCATCCAACTTAACAATTCTCGAAGCAGGGTTGAGTGACGCAATGGGTCGTCATAGGGCCTATAAAAACATAGCTGAAGGGTTCGACGATATTCTTTGACAATCCACAGTCTGCACCACGCATCACAGAAGACTTCGAGTCTTCGTATATTCTGCACCTGCAAAGAAATATAAAATATAATCAGAATCAAAAGTTCGTTTCGACTTATAAATCCGATCTCTGCTACACTTTCCAGCGAAAAGACCGCCTATTCTTGATCCAACGAAACATCGTAGGGAACGAACATCGTGGAGAGATTTACAGAGAGTGTATGTTTGAGATGCAGTGATTCGTAGGAATTCTGTAACAGAGGGACGTGCAGGCTCGAGCTGATTAAACCTGTCCGCGGGATGCGGTTCAACGAAATCCTCGGGCCCTGAAACGAGCCAGCTGTCCGTGTTGGATCGCCTGGTTGAAAGTGAACGTAACTCCTCTTCCGGGGCTAAATGAAACGAAAAGAAAGGGATTTTTCACTCTGGACATTTTTACGGACTCCGAAAACCGCGTCGCGACTGAGATATTCTCCGCCCCATCGAATCCGACGAATTCGGCGAACACCCGATGCGAAATTAATTCTTGGTAAAAATAATAAAAGGCAAAATACGGCATTTCGGAAATTGCCATGCCTACGAACGATATTTCGCGCCTCGATAAATCTCGTTTCGCAGCTGTGCGTTCGCGTGTAGGTGGTACGTGTGCGCCTATATTTCCACGATTACAGTGGCTCTTCTTTCGCGTTATTTCGACTGGCAAAATGGCGTTCGACCGCAAAGCTCCCTATTGCTGGTATTTCGCCTCTACTCCGCAACATTACGCGTGCCGATGGAAAAAGCTGTTTTCATTTTCACCGGCTCCCGAATAGGCGAGCTTTAAATGCGCATTTTATCACGCATACACGTATCCGGCGTTATTCGCGTGTCGCTCAGCGATACGATTTTTCTCGCGTGAAACCGGGTTAGGGGATTCCGCTTCTGGTTCTAATTACCGACGGGAAAATAGGGGAAAAATGCGTCGGAGTCGAATACGGTGTACAGCGCACGTTGATTTACTTGTTTGCTAATTAATTAAGAGTTAGGCGAGCCTCGAAGGTATCGAGTATTTGGCCGAGGTATTCGGTCAAATATTTAGTCCTTTGCGGTGCAGTGTCCACCTTCTCTCGGGCTCGTCTCTCGTTTCGCTTCGTCGGGAACTGTGACTCTGGAAATTTCGTCGGATACGTCAGCCTGGCTCCGAAATCCATTATGCCCGGCGAGACATTGTTCCGCGCGATGAATCCTCCTTTGTATTAGCGCGTTTTAGCTTCTACACGGGGACCGGATAAAGGACGAATCGATCAAAGACTGGACTGAAAAGTCGCTCTACGTAATGGCTAATAACAGCCACCAGCAGGACCCTCTTCGATCTCTTGGCGGAATTCTACCCGAACGCCGATAATCGCGTGGGACAGTCCTTCCTGAGCGATGCAATCCGAGCCACTCGCAGTGTGCTAGCGTGAAATTTCGCGATGGACAGGCGTCACTTGGTCTCATTGGAGATGTTCGATGCTGCACCGGCTGTCATCGTCTATATTTCATGCCAGCTGACCAGCCGTAATTAGAACTCCTCTCTGGCCAATTTCAGTCCGATTCAACGTTAGCGCTGCCAAGCCTCGTCCTCCATGCGCTCGAAACTCTTATCGAAATAGGTTTTATCGAAATCTGAACGTTCCCGTTGTGTCACCCGATCGAGATACGTCTCTACGTGTGGTCGAGATGCGATGTGACGAGTTCGACGCGTCCGCTAGTTGCAGCTGCATTAAAATGCACGGAACAGGCTAGTGTCCGGGAACGTGTTTCATGGGATACGTGTACGTGCAGATTTCGTCCGGCGTGTTTAGGTACCGGTTCGTTGTATGATTAAGTGACCCAGTTGGAAAAAAGTTTCGCAGCATTTCCTGTGTATTGTTTCCGATCCGGAACTGTCTCTTTCGCCGATATTGGTTCGCTGGTTCTATCGCACGTTCCTCGAAGAATATCCACAGCCTCGCGTATTCCTCCGCGATTTCGCATGGAAATTAACGAGCAGAGTGCATCGCACTGGAATTACGTACGCTTAACCCAACAGCCGACAGTGGCAAGACCGACGTCACTTTGGAGACGTACTTACGAGATGAAAATGGAAACTTTGCCCTCCTTTTAGCCAAAAATCCTCGTCTTGCGCGAACAATTGCGCTGTCACGCTTGCGGCAGGCCATCCGAGGTATTAAATCGTCTCGGAAAATTCTTCGGAATCGTTTCATCTGCAGTGGAAACAAATAGAGCCGCTTTTAGTAGCAAAGGACCAGGCTTTTAAGAAACTAAATAAACACGTCGAGCAACCGCGGAAGACATCTTTGTTGAACTTACAAATAAAGGCGTGCAGCATCTGGCATTCATCCGACTGAGCTCTGTACCGGTGCATGCAGTGCCACGAAGCAGGTGTAGCGAATCATTCGAAATTGTAAACTGGAAAAGACAAATCCGAGCGAAACTTTAGACATCGTCATCGTCGTCGTCATCGTCGTAGACGAATGCGTGTCACGTGTAATTACACGGTCGTGCACGTTACCTGGATCCGCGTACGTAAATACACGGATAAATAAGAATTCTGTTCGCGTCGTCCTTGCGTCGTATTTTCCTTGCATCATATTTTCCTTACGTCAGCCATTGTCCTCCTACTTCGACTGGCAAATATGCTCGAGCAATTTCGATCATTCGCAACTGTTCCGAAGCGTCTGATTCTCCTTTCTGGAATGAAAAGATCAAAGTTTAATCGATGTTCAGCTTCTACAGTTTCATTCACGTGTAAAAAGTTTAATGTATCCGGAAGTATTATTTTTCTGCCAGTTTTCCAGCGAACCCTTTTTGCCCGGCCACGACTGGATTCCGCCATACGAGCTCTCCATTTAGGAGATAATACGAGAACCGTGTAATGCGACAGTAATTACCGTATCACGCACAGTGGACTATTATTGTGATGGCTATAATGAGATCGTAGCTTTTAGTATCGCTAACCCCGCGAAACAATGCTACCCTTCGCTGCGGGGCAGGCGAGGGCCAGACTATTTAATAAATATACAATTAAGGAACGTTTTACGAAAATTTAAAAGGTGGAACGAAGTTTGCGTTGGAAGAAGATACGCGCACGCTGGAAACCCCTTGAGTTTCGGCATAATTGGATCTATTAAGAGCAGAGAGAATTTTCCATCGCCTGGGGAGGCTGGGAAGGGTGCGCGAGGATAAAAAGGGTCGCTGAAAGCTCGAATGTTCGAGGATTCGTTGTCGAGTAAGCCTGGTCGAAGTCTCTGTTCCTGTCCTTCTCGACTCTCTTCGATTGTTTCGGGTACTTTGTAGCCGAGGTCTACGCCTACTGCGTTTTATCGCGTGCCATTTAGCTAAGCGGATCAGGGAACATTTAACTCGGAATTACTCTCGCGTGCTCTAATGGGGAAATCTTCAGCGGTTTCGCGGCACTAATTGCACCTGCTAAAGTCTACTTTTATTTTTGTAATTAGTAGAAGAATATTCCGTGCCCGGTGTCGAGTGTTCATAGTGGTGCATGTCAAAGCGACTTCGCTATTTTTTACGATCATCCTGACTCGCGAAAGCAACGCGGCTTCTGCTGGAGTATTTTTAAGAGATCACCCGCCATTCCCAGCGAATTACCGTTTAAAACCGCTTCTCTCGCCGAGAATACTAATTTCTTCTTGCGGAGTATCGGCGACGCTTTTCGGCCGAGAAGCTTTCAGTCGTCGGAATTAATTTCTGCCGCGAGAGCGCCGTCAAAGATGCAACCGTCGAGACAAGGCGAGTTACGTGTACGAAACGAAATAGGCCAGTCTGACATCTGATCAATTTTTCACGAGGATCGAGGAACAGACGCGCGCTGATTTTGCCCATTTACGATCCGTCCTTTGTAACTCGGCCAAAGAAAAGACGAGCTTCAATCCTGCGAAAGGAAACGCGGCAAAGCCGCGGGGCAAATCGATTTTGTTTGCTCGATGAAAGGAACTATTTCCGATGGGATTCTCGATGTGTCGCAACGGGAAATAGTGATTCTTCCGGGGTCCTGCGCTGTAAAATATCTCTCAAACATCGGGGCTGTTCGAGCTACTTAACAGCTACTTTTCAGGAGACCGTGTAGCGAAAGAAAGTAAAGCGTTAAAATCAGATGAAATTCTTTGCGAAAGGAACACTTTGCTCTCAATGTCCCACGGCAACGAGTCCTGTTATTTAAACGAAGATATAAATACCTTTTTCCTGGCAATAAATTCGTGCATGGGAAAATGTGAGAAATTATGTCGGTATTTTCACGCCGAATCTCGATGGCGACGAGATACCCTGGAATTAAGACAAAGGGTTGATTCGAAATCGACGAGGTCGCGCGTTCGAGTGAAACGAGTAAACGCACGGTCGGACGGAACGAAGAATTCACTGGATTCGCCACAGAAGATGCCTGAATTTAAACAGCACACGTATCTCCTCATTGGCAGACGATAAATTATACGATAGGCGATAAGTTTTCGAGATACCGGGCGAAATTTCCCATTTGCAAAAACAATGGGTGCACGCGACTGTGGAATCGAATTTCCAGCGCTTCTAAGAACCGTTCACAGGACTTTTCGCGTATTTAGCGCCTCTATCTTCTCGGCAGAGCGTCGAGAAGGATTCCCCCGATTCCGAGTGTCAATCGAATGAAATTCGAAGCGCAGCAATTTTAAACAATTTCATTTACACGCGTACAGTAATTACGTAAATATAATTGAACGAATTCGATGAAAGAAATTTCCGATAAACGCTCGGCTCGATGAAAAGCCTCGGTTAACGTTAAACGCGGCAACCATTTCCATGGATCCAGGGCCCACAATGTCGAGATTCCAGTCAAAGACTTGCACGATTTCCATAAGCACCAGGAATCCAATTTAATCCTCTTTCAACTTTCGTGTTTCCGATAATTTCCTTTTTAGTTACGGCATAAATCGTTTGTTCAGCCTCGCGGCCATCGAATATTTATTTCTATGAAACGGAATCTATGAATGGCTACTACAATGTCCACGAATACACGAGCATTGAATGAAACTCGGTTTGGCAGCAATTACAGCCACTTGATTTTTCTTCTACCCCTTGATTTCATCCACTGTCTCGTTTGTTTTATAGCCAGCTCGGTAATGACCCATTCATCTTACCCTCGTTTGCATAAATGAAAATCAACGATTAAAATACTCTTCGATACATTCTCTTCGTCGATCTCATTTCCCCATTCTGTTTGATCTATGTGTTTACCAGGAATTCCATTTTGCCCGCATATCCGTCAAATCTTTCTTGATTCGCAGACGTATCTCTCGAGGCAGGCTGAGTTTAAACGTAGCTTTATTCCTTGGAAACTCGACAATGAAGTCGCGAAAACAACTTTTTACAGCCGAGCGTCTTGCATGGAGCTGTGACAGAAATATTTTATCACGAACACGCGTTCTTTCGTATTTATGTGCGCACGTTTAAAGGATTACCGTGCGAGAAGCGCGTTGATTTGTCTCATCACGGTGTATTTCATCCCTGGTTCCCTTCGTCCTCCGTATCCTCGTGATTTTTCTCATCGAAGTTAATGGCTCAACTTCTCCAGACATTTAACTCGCCGAGCTTAAATAGCGGAAATATCGACGAGGAACAGCCACGAATCTCGTGCAAATTATATTTCCCAGCGAACGTGTTTTCGCTTTTAATTCGCAAGACACGAGGGAAACTCGCGAATTCGACGCAAGTTGAACATGGATCCCCCGCGTTTCTGGAATGTGAAAATTTATTCGAAATAAATGACCGCGCTCGTGCCCTCGTTATAGAATATTCCCAACTTTCGTGGTTCGATTTGGAAAAATTCCTGCAGCAGAAACTCACGCGAACCTACTAATTGCTCGCTGGCTTCGCAGTTCTGGCCAGCTACTCCACTTCAAACTTCCATCGCTCCGACGGAATCGTAGAAACCGTCGGATTTTCGGCCATTCCCGCGTTCTAAGCTGTCCTCCATTCAGAGATCGAATGCAAACGATCGATCTGACCCCTGTACCTCGCGTCGTCCCACTTTTAACGCCACCCTTTGAGCGTCTTCCGGCCACTTTAACCCTCGACTTTCGTCGAATGTAGCGACGATGTCGAAGAGAGGGGTAATGGGCACCGTTAATGGAGTGCCGAAAGGAAAAACGCCGACGTAGATTGGAACAGCGTCGCGATGAATTATTACACGAGCCTCTAGCAACGGTATCGCCGAGGAGGATGTCGGAAAAATGTGACCATTTTCCAGCGCGACGTTTCATCTCGAGGAAATTGTGAATTTCTTTGTAGTGGCACTCGATTTTTAACTACTAACGAGCGTCGCCATTGCGAAAACCTTCCGCCTCGTCGCGATTTCGATGCTCACGGGCGACGGGTATCGGGGTTAAGAGTATTTTTCCGTTTATCGATAAGGGCCATAGACGGAATGGCAGTCGTCGAGTGCCATACGCTCTGTTTATTGCACCGGATGTCATCGATGGAACGTGAGTTGTTAGACTTATTTTCGTTTCCTTACGTGAAATAACTCGGATATGGGATACATCCTTGTTATGGTAAAATAGTGAAGTAAACTCTACATTCCAGCAGTGTGGGGGCGATCCCTTCCCCTGTGTTCTGTCTTTTGTCACCAGTCTTCTGAAGACGACTTTTGACCTGCGTGGCCCTAAACAGGCCAGTTCTAACAATTCGCCCGTTCAATAAAGATCTGTACAGTTTTTCCACAGTTTTACACTGACTACTATTCCTTTACGTTATAACCCCTTTAACAATCGTAATCTCGACCCTTTAAATTTTCATTCAATTCCAATTTCCACGATCGTTTCGTCAAGGGAAACGTAAGGAAATTAAATCACTGTAAACGAAATAATTTGTTATATTCCTTTTTCCATTTTAAATTTCCTATTTTAATAATAATAATTCTTACGCCATTAAAGGATGTGACAAACGTGTTGCAATATCCGCAGAATGCGAATCATCGCGACAAACATTTGCTCCGTTTTTGGACGCCAAATTGAAGGAGGTCTCTGTACAAGATATATCACCATCGCGCGTGTGCGAATATTTTAAAGAAATCGGGATCTGTAATTCGAAGTAATAAGAAATTTTACCAGATATTGGCTCGTGCCATTTTCCTGTTTTCCTGTACGTTTCTCAAAATTCTTTCCGATCATCTCGGCAAGCTCGCACAAAGACTACGAAAAATTCCATTTCGAGTCGAGCCCAGCCCCGTGCACGCCTCAACTTCGTCCCCGAAGTTTCCTCCGCGCGCGTTTGAAATTGTAATGCCATCTCCGTGATCTCTGCGAAACACCTTGGTCCATTCTGGCGTCGAACGGCGTCGGGATCACGTCGTGACCAATGACGAAAAAGTTGGTCGGAAAGGGACGGAATTTTTATTTGTTCATTCCTCCTTTCACGATTTCGTCCACGGAACGAAATGTTTCGCGCCGTGAAAGCCAACGGCTTACATCGTTTCATTACGTCGCCATTGTTAATGCTATTGAACTAGGAGGCGCGAATTAAACGCGGAAATAAACGCAAACTTTGATATTCATCAAGAAATTCGAGTTACGAATTTTTCATTCGAGCAACGACAAACGTCTCGATGGAATTATATTGTGACACGAAAAATGGAAATTTGAAAGTGACTTCCAAAATTCGATGCTCTTCTTTGGTCTCTGATTGATCCTAGAAATTGTAACTGGACGACCCCTCGAATCTATGCGAAATAAATAGCATATATTAAGGGATTATAACGGTGGAAAAATTGTATGGATGTTTATTAAACAACTGAACTCACCTGTCTGTTTAGGGCCTCGAAGGTGAAAAGGCGTCTCCACAAAATGCAGGGGAAGAGATCACCCCCACATCCCTAGGATGTATTACTCTAGGTCTTCAATTGCGTCTTCTAATATTCCATCTTTCGTCCAATATTCGTGTTCCAGTGTTTCTACATGTTTACAAAATCCTTTCCAATCATTTGCTCTCGTTTCGTTTATTGCCTGGCGAAGTAGTGCTTCCAATTTATTGTAAGTTAGCTCTGAAATAAAATTTCCTTCGCAGATATCTTGCGCCTATGTGAACGTATCACGTTGCGGAACTTGGAGGTAGTAGTTTTGGGAGTGTCATAGAAGAGTGGGTATTACTAGAGAGAGTGTAGGCGGAACAAGTGGTAAACGGGGAGTAGTTAATTTTAGCATTTAGTTTTTACTTCAACGCTGTATACGTGGGATTGGAATAAGTACGGCCCTGAAAGAATGAAAAGTGTGTTTGGGCTTAGGATGGAAGCGACCGCGTGCAAGCGAATTAACTGTAAAGAATGTTTATGGTAGGGGCGAGCGAAAGTTTAGGGATGCGTCCAGAGTGATTGAAGTACCTGGCCCACGGAGGTTGCGTGGGAAAGGGGCATGATTGGAAAGAAAGCCTTGGCATGAATGCTTTAAATAAGGGTGCTCTAGCTCCAGCTAGAGTCGACAGTCTTTTAACAGTCCTTCTCGGTCCCCAAGAGTCTTTAGGAAGTTGCTAATAGTGTGTCAGTATGTGAATAAGAAGTCAAAGCGAATCCATAGCGAATCTCTCTTGTTTCATAGCCGTCAGTCTACGTATAAGCTTATGGTATCTTATTAAGAAGCGAAATAACGCTATTTTAGCCCATTCACCCGAACCGATCCCTACATATATGTAGAAATAGAACGAGTGCAGTCCTGAAAGAATGTAAAGAGTGTTTGAGACCCAGGTCGATCCTTCGCAATACGATCCTAAATATACGACACTCGGTTTTATTTATTTATCGTTTATTTACCGCTGCTCGACGGACATCGGCTTAGCAGCGCGAGGAATTTACGATACAACGTAGTAAAATCGAGATAAGCGTGAGATGTCTCCGTTTTCGACCTTCCTTAGCCAAAGGGTTTCAATGTACTTTAAGGATTTCCTCTTGATCGGTAAAAAAATTCGTCGATATCGTTCGGAGTCTATACTCGAGGGTGTTGTCGAAGGACCTGGAGGGTTACGGGCCGAGAGATTGGAGGAGTTTCAGTGGCGATGGTCGCTGAGTCAGGGGACAAGGCAGAAATCGGTGATAAGATAATTCTTGGGTCAGGATTGCAACATTGAAAATTCCATCCTCGTCCAGGAGAACAAAGGTAAGCGTTGTCCGGTCGATCCAAAGGGTCGCCCTTGGATAAGCTCGACCCAGGGGCTGGTAATTTTTGTCGAATTACGATCACGGCTAACCGGGACATTCGCGAGGTAGGGTTGCTGTAGCTTTATTTGCAAAGAGCTCCTATTTCTCGTTCTAGGCCATCCTACGCGAGGATTCCTCGCTGTCCGTCGCCTCGGTATCGAATCTACTTGTCGCGAAACGTGCCCCAAATTTTGATCACGTTCGTTTCTTGACTTTCTCGCTGCATAAACCTATTTATTTCGTATCTTCTACGTGTCGAATGCCGGATATTACATTTGCATCCACGTTCGCGCATAAATTAGCCTAACGATGTCTTTTCCAACTCGTGATATCTACTCGGTGAAAGGAATCGTTGGTGCTTGCAAGCTCGAATACTAAACCTATCATAGTTGACATCGTCGGACAATCATCGAAGGAGTGGCTTGCGCTAGACCTCTAATTTCTCCAGTTTCTGGGAACACACGGTCAATTATTCTCGTATTCGGGAGGAATTTATTTAATTTCGCCTCACTGTCTGACTACGTCGAGATTAACTACTTACGAAGTTATATCGCGTAAAATATTGCCATTCCGCTTTTTATTTTCAAACTGCCAGTAGTCGTAATCGTAAAACGAGCGTCGCGAGTTACGACATTTCCCCACTTCAAAATTCCTCCTTTAACCTCCATTCTAAAATGTTATTCGCAATCCGTCTAAGAAAGGGCCTGCTACTCTCCCCACCTTCTCTCTCCCTGTAACACGGGTACCAACGCAAAGTTTTACGATCGCAACACCTGGATCTCCCTAAAATACCTCCAAAAAGTGAGCTATCCAGAAACCAGAGTCTTTTCTGAGGAAAAATAGTCTGTATAGTCGACGAACAAGTGACTCGTGCGATCGTTGGTAAGCGCAAGGATCCGTCTCGGTGAATGAACGAAATCCTCGATGCCGTTTAGGTTGCAAAGAATCACGAGATGAAGAAGAAGACGCAAATAAGTCGACGAAAGTTTCGTCGTTCGATTAAATTCTTATCCCCGGAGGTACCTGGCCAACTCAGGCTAACTTACGCGTACTATCGCGAAAATGTGAAGCTGCACCCTCGACTTGCTGCGTTTCCGGTCGAACGAGCGCTTTGTATCGAGAAGTTTACCCCGATCCAACGAAATTTAATCTTCCCTGCCTGCGAATTCGATAATCTGGATCATGTTAGCGGAACACGCCTCGTTTGCGTCTCGTTTCAACGAGGCTCGTCGGACGTTGCTTCCGTCGTGTAAAAGCAATTTCATTCCGGCTAGTTATCCCGTCTTCCATCCCTGTAGCCCCTGGGGAAGAGGAGAAAAAAAAGCGATACACGCGGAAGAAATATTCGTTGTTTTGGTCGAATAAATTCCATTCGGATTATCATAAGTAACACGCGGTTCGACATTTATCGCCGTGCAATTTTATCGAATGGTGTACCCGGCGTTTCTCTCGCAGACGAACGAAATATCCGGAAAGTGGAATAAATCCACTCTGTAATCCTCATAAACATTCGCGCGGACCGTATTTCGAGCTCGCCGATAACCACGCGATGGCTTTCGATTTTTCCACGTACGAGTTGGCAGAAGAAAAGGAGTGCCACCCTAGATATCCCCGAGACGTCTCGTCTTCCATGCAAATGTCCCCGCGTCGTCGCCTCTAGGCGACATTTTACGAGGGTTGATCCACCCTCTTCCATGGTGCAGTTAGCATTCGAATAGCCAAGCGAATAACCAAATGAATAGCCAAATGGATGGCCAACTGAATGGGCAAATGAATGCCAATCGTTTGAAACTTGTACGATTAGGATTCTTTTTAAGCTGGCAGAGAGTGGCGCTGGAAAAGTAACCGGCCTGGTTGTATTAATTAAGATCGATCAAGCAACTCGTTAACCCAGTTCTTTTGCTAGGCTAACGCGCTGCTTGAAATATTAATCCGAGCTCGAAGCTCGCAGAGATGTCTCCAATTTCTATGTTCGAGTTTTTGCTCCTTGGCAAATGGATTTACAGGGAGAAGTGAGCAGCAGAGTCCCGATTATCCGGAGTGCCTGATACATTGGCGTATTTAGCTCGATTATTCTTCGGCGATTGTCTCGGATCCGCGCAAACAAAGGAGACGTAACCGCGTGCATACATCAGCGAAATTGATACTAGAGGGTGTAAGGGTTTTATCGAAGCAACCCCTGAATGGCGTTCGGTTTCTTCCGCGGACTGCCCGTTATTCGTCCCGTCCCGAGGGATAATCACTAGCCGACGATTCGCGAATATTCCCGACTGCTTTCCGCAGTTCCTTTTTATCCTAATCGGTCCTCTCTCTATTGAGGGTGACTTTTTCGCGCTGCGGGCCAGCTCGCTAGGATCGCTGGTGTCCCCTCTGCCTGATAGCCGAGGTACCTAATCCTCGGTGATTGCTCGGGTAATAAATCGCATCGCGGTATTATCCATGGTTGTACGGTGGCATTATTCTCACCTTTGCCAGTGGATCGATTCCAAGTTCAAGGAGGTTCGAGAATTTTCTTTGCAGAAATAAATAAACAGAAACGGAAAAATAATTTAAGCTTGAAAAAAAATCTAAAAAGAGAAAAAATAATTAACAGCTGGAAATAAAAAAGGCATTAACACCTAAAAATGGAGAAAGATAATTCATTTATTTAAGGGGAGTGGATGGTGGTGGGGTAGCTAGCCCTAACCTCATTTCGGACCTCCACGCCTCGTGGACCACGAAAGTTTGGATGTTACACCTCCAAAGTCGAAGCGAGAAATGCCTCGAGCAGCGGCTCGTCGCCCTTTATATAGGCCCCGATCGGCCAAGCCCCCCCACTCCGATCGAAAATTTCCGAACTTTACCAATTTCGTTAATTCTTATTTCTCCGCTGTAACAGCTAATAATTTATCAATTTTTTGATCGTTATTATAAATATACGTTGTAAGCAATTTGTTAGTAACAATATTAATTTGTTATTAACAGTGGGTACGATAATTTACAAACATTTTGCAAATTATATGCACATTTTAACATGCATACGCTACAAGTTCGAGTAGTAGGCAATAATTTATTAATTTTTTCACTGTTATTACAAATTCACGTTGTTAACAAAATGGGTACGATAATTTACAAACATTTTGCAAATTATATGTACATTTTAACATACATACGCTTCGAGTAGTAGGCAATAATTTATTAATTTTTTCACTGTTATTACAAATTCACGTTGTTAACAATTTGTTATTAACAACGTTAATTTGTTACTTACGAAATATATAATAATTTATAAACTTTATTTACGCTTATACCACGACACAGAAGATACCTAACCTAACCAGTGTCTTCAGCAACTGTACCCCCCACAGTTGTATTTTACATGATTATCTTTTACTTATGATCGAACGTAGTTTCATAATCGACCAGAAGTAATCACGAGTCACGCGTACATATGTACGTTTTATGGAATTTCTCGTCCATGTACAGATTACACCAGTACTTACACGTGAAATTTCAACTTGCTACGTGTGTCTTATTTCTTCCTTAAAAGCGCTTCGCGTTTCGACGATATCTGCTGGAATAAAAAGACGAATCGTCGCGAAAGCCGAGAACATAATGGGAAAAATATCCCCCGCGCTGTCGATACATTTATCACGCGAAACGTATCATCGTTTCGGAGAGTAGGATCATCGAGGGGGGCAGAAAGAAAATAACAAAGAGCGATTTCTACGCGAACGTCGTGCCGAACGGAACGACGAAATTGCATTTCCCTCGCAAGTATCGATATGCATACTCTCCTCGTCGTCGGAATTGTTTCTCCAAGGGGGGGTACCCTTCCCGAATCGTGGACGAATATTCTCGTTGGATATTTAGCATTAAAAACATATTTTTAATAAATCGCTTTTATATTCTTTAATTACATCTATTCCGTTCCCCACTCAACGTTCCTACACTATTCTCACCCTCCATCCTGTTCTCCCTGCGAGGACCAACCCCCCGAACTTTCGAGCGATTTACAATCACGGAGCTGATCGATTTAAGGCAAACTTCACCGAGTCGCCAATATTTTGCGATACGCTTGGTCGACGGAAACGTAGCCTCCTCGTCGTCCCTCGGACCAATGGAAAGTTTCATCCCCGCTGCGCCGGGTAAACATTAATCGGGCTCCAGGGTTATCTATTCGATACTCGAGGAAAGCTGCACGATCCGTAAGAAGTTTTCCTTGCAACGGGCCGCGACTCATAAATAACGCGAGATGAAATGTAAACGAAATCGCGTATAATGCATATAATACGACTGGGAAAAGTTCAAAGTAGCGAGATTCTTTGGGAGAACGCGGAGATGCGTTGAATCCGAGCGACTCTTCGTCGCAGATGAAATTTCCAATTTCGCCTACTCGCGTTTAGGCCCGTAAACGAGTTCATTCGCGCGTCGTCGCGCTTCAATGTCCGTTCGTCTGGAAGTCGTAATTAATTCCGCGGAAAAATGTCCACGGTGCGTTATAAACTCGAGAGCGTCGCGACGCTGACGGCTTTGCTCCAGAGGAATTTCATTAGGAAGAAAATTATGCGAGCAAGGGTACCGCGGCACCTTGCCTGCACGCGTCACCTGCTAATCCTAATTGGCAAGAGTGGTAAGAAGGAACGAAATCGAGCTATCGAAATTCTGCATCGAGCTTTGCTCGTGCTCGACCTTTCAAGCTTAAAGACGCATCTGAAAGTCTATTTCCGTGGGAATTCTTCGTTTTCTTCAAAGTCGACTTTGCTAGCTCGACGTCGAATAACCCACGCGCTTCGGTTAGGTTCTCTCTTTGTCCTTGGCCGATGCAAATATCGCGAGACGCGGAAGTCTGTTAATTTTATTCAGCGAAATATGCGTTTAAACATACATCAAAGAGCCTGATTGCTAGCGGTTAGTTTACATCGATGACACATTTCTCGTTTTATTAAATTTCGTTCCCGAGTCTCGTCCTTTCCCCACGGAGATCGGGCCATTATAGGCCTCTGTTGCGAAACCACGTATTTCTTTGGAAAGCTATACTCGATTTCGAGAAACCTCGAGGAATTTGTTTAACCGTGCAGCTTGCTTTCGGATCAAAGGGAAATTAAAGGCGAAGGAAGTTGGATCCTTCGGGAATATTTCTCTCGTCGTCGAGCTCGCGGGAATTAAAATCGCGAGATGATCGCAGCTCGAGTAGCTCGATCTCGCTGAACGCCGCGAATATTCCCGGAAATAGATGACGCTCGAACGAGTCGAAATTTGGAATTCGATTGAATCCGTTCGCTGATAGTTATTTCCGTTTAACTAGTATTCCGAGCATCTCGCTAATTATAGGCCCTGGTGGGGCAAGGACGCGAGGAATGAACGGGTGAGACAGGGAGAACGATATCGTAATAGCTCTTTGAGATAGCATCTGTCAACGATTACGCGAGTCGGGGTGACAAGCCAATCGAGTCGACTTACACTCGACGAATACACCTTTAACCACGTGCGCTGGAAAGACGTGCCACGCGCTTTTGTCCCGGAATCGCCAACGACGTGGTGTACACGTCATCGGACAATTGTCACAGAAACACTGGAAGTTCTGATACACGCGTCCGTGAATTTCTTGCCAGCGCAAGTGGTTAAGAGAATTGACTCACTGGCGATCAGGAGCTCGCAGTTTTACATTCGAGGGGCCGATCGTCTTTTGTCCTCGCAGGGGGGCACGCGTCGCGAAACCTCTAGATGGTCCTGGTCTTTCCAGAACCCCGATCCGTGACAGTGTCCCTGCGTCTTGGCACGTGTGTACCCGATAGTCTATTTTCTTTGTCAGGGGTACGCGTCGCGGAACGTTCGCGATAGTTCCGATTTTTCTAGAACTGTGCATCCGCTACACGTACCCCTGCGCGATTCGTCACTGGCCATCGAACGCTCTAGACCTTTCGTGGTTACCTTATCGCGGGATTGAGGATTTTGGAACGAATTTTCGTCGAATGTTTCAGGGTACTGGCCGTTCGGAGTGCTTTGGTGTAACGTGTACGTGACGTGCGACGTGCTGGCCTGCTCGGCGAGCATAATGCACATGTGCTTCATCTCGCTGGGCCGATATCTGGGCATCCGGAACCCGCTGAGGACGCGACACACGTCCACTAAGCGTATGGTGGGCTTCAAGATTGCGGCCGTGTGGTTGCTGGCCATGCTGGTCTCCAGTTCGATCACCGTCTTGGGTAAAGTAACCTGGGACTTGGGAGATCAGCACCCTTCCAGGACACCTTATTTCCAAATATTTCCGCGAGATCCCTTTCAGTCTGAATTTCGTACGTTCGTTTATTCATTGATCGCGAAACGATACGAGATTACGTCCTCCATGCAATCTATACCGTGTCTTCGTCCGGTTAATTCATTGGAACGATCGTGGAAGTTCCCTTTCGAGAGAAAGATCATGGAGGAAGAACGTAAACCGGATGGGAGGAATCGGTTTCCTTTAAGCTCCGCGACGAGTGCCAGGATAAACGGGAAAGTTGTACGCGAGCCCGACTTCTTGCCATTCTATTCGATGAAAGCTGCTCGATATTCGAAACTATCCGGAATACGGTGCAACCGGGACACGGTTCGGTCGATAAACGATTACGGTGCTGCCCACCGGATGTTCATTTTTTCAGCAGCCGCGAAATGGGCGTAAAAATTGGCTCGCATTGCATCCACGCGGTTGCAACGGAACATTTTGCATTCCGTTTGCATTCCATTTCCATCGTCCACCGAAAA
>NW_016909085.1:408204-413719 GCF_001483705.2 Eufriesea mexicana
CTCGGACCAATGGAAAGTTTCATCCCCGCTGCGCCGGGTAAACATTAATCGGGCTCCAGGGTTATCTATTCGATACTCGAGGAAAGCTGCACGATCCGTAAGAAGTTTTCCTTGCAACGGGCCGCGACTCATAAATAACGCGAGATGAAATGTAAACGAAATCGCGTATAATGCATATAATACGACTGGGAAAAGTTCAAAGTAGCGAGATTCTTTGGGAGAACGCGGAGATGCGTTGAATCCGAGCGACTCTTCGTCGCAGATGAAATTTCCAATTTCGCCTACTCGCGTTTAGGCCCGTAAACGAGTTCATTCGCGCGTCGTCGCGCTTCAATGTCCGTTCGTCTGGAAGTCGTAATTAATTCCGCGGAAAAATGTCCACGGTGCGTTATAAACTCGAGAGCGTCGCGACGCTGACGGCTTTGCTCCAGAGGAATTTCATTAGGAAGAAAATTATGCGAGCAAGGGTACCGCGGCACCTTGCCTGCACGCGTCACCTGCTAATCCTAATTGGCAAGAGTGGTAAGAAGGAACGAAATCGAGCTATCGAAATTCTGCATCGAGCTTTGCTCGTGCTCGACCTTTCAAGCTTAAAGACGCATCTGAAAGTCTATTTCCGTGGGAATTCTTCGTTTTCTTCAAAGTCGACTTTGCTAGCTCGACGTCGAATAACCCACGCGCTTCGGTTAGGTTCTCTCTTTGTCCTTGGCCGATGCAAATATCGCGAGACGCGGAAGTCTGTTAATTTTATTCAGCGAAATATGCGTTTAAACATACATCAAAGAGCCTGATTGCTAGCGGTTAGTTTACATCGATGACACATTTCTCGTTTTATTAAATTTCGTTCCCGAGTCTCGTCCTTTCCCCACGGAGATCGGGCCATTATAGGCCTCTGTTGCGAAACCACGTATTTCTTTGGAAAGCTATACTCGATTTCGAGAAACCTCGAGGAATTTGTTTAACCGTGCAGCTTGCTTTCGGATCAAAGGGAAATTAAAGGCGAAGGAAGTTGGATCCTTCGGGAATATTTCTCTCGTCGTCGAGCTCGCGGGAATTAAAATCGCGAGATGATCGCAGCTCGAGTAGCTCGATCTCGCTGAACGCCGCGAATATTCCCGGAAATAGATGACGCTCGAACGAGTCGAAATTTGGAATTCGATTGAATCCGTTCGCTGATAGTTATTTCCGTTTAACTAGTATTCCGAGCATCTCGCTAATTATAGGCCCTGGTGGGGCAAGGACGCGAGGAATGAACGGGTGAGACAGGGAGAACGATATCGTAATAGCTCTTTGAGATAGCATCTGTCAACGATTACGCGAGTCGGGGTGACAAGCCAATCGAGTCGACTTACACTCGACGAATACACCTTTAACCACGTGCGCTGGAAAGACGTGCCACGCGCTTTTGTCCCGGAATCGCCAACGACGTGGTGTACACGTCATCGGACAATTGTCACAGAAACACTGGAAGTTCTGATACACGCGTCCGTGAATTTCTTGCCAGCGCAAGTGGTTAAGAGAATTGACTCACTGGCGATCAGGAGCTCGCAGTTTTACATTCGAGGGGCCGATCGTCTTTTGTCCTCGCAGGGGGGCACGCGTCGCGAAACCTCTAGATGGTCCTGGTCTTTCCAGAACCCCGATCCGTGACAGTGTCCCTGCGTCTTGGCACGTGTGTACCCGATAGTCTATTTTCTTTGTCAGGGGTACGCGTCGCGGAACGTTCGCGATAGTTCCGATTTTTCTAGAACTGTGCATCCGCTACACGTACCCCTGCGCGATTCGTCACTGGCCATCGAACGCTCTAGACCTTTCGTGGTTACCTTATCGCGGGATTGAGGATTTTGGAACGAATTTTCGTCGAATGTTTCAGGGTACTGGCCGTTCGGAGTGCTTTGGTGTAACGTGTACGTGACGTGCGACGTGCTGGCCTGCTCGGCGAGCATAATGCACATGTGCTTCATCTCGCTGGGCCGATATCTGGGCATCCGGAACCCGCTGAGGACGCGACACACGTCCACTAAGCGTATGGTGGGCTTCAAGATTGCGGCCGTGTGGTTGCTGGCCATGCTGGTCTCCAGTTCGATCACCGTCTTGGGTAAAGTAACCTGGGACTTGGGAGATCAGCACCCTTCCAGGACACCTTATTTCCAAATATTTCCGCGAGATCCCTTTCAGTCTGAATTTCGTACGTTCGTTTATTCATTGATCGCGAAACGATACGAGATTACGTCCTCCATGCAATCTATACCGTGTCTTCGTCCGGTTAATTCATTGGAACGATCGTGGAAGTTCCCTTTCGAGAGAAAGATCATGGAGGAAGAACGTAAACCGGATGGGAGGAATCGGTTTCCTTTAAGCTCCGCGACGAGTGCCAGGATAAACGGGAAAGTTGTACGCGAGCCCGACTTCTTGCCATTCTATTCGATGAAAGCTGCTCGATATTCGAAACTATCCGGAATACGGTGCAACCGGGACACGGTTCGGTCGATAAACGATTACGGTGCTGCCCACCGGATGTTCATTTTTTCAGCAGCCGCGAAATGGGCGTAAAAATTGGCTCGCATTGCATCCACGCGGTTGCAACGGAACATTTTGCATTCCGTTTGCATTCCATTTCCATCGTCCACCGAAAACGCGACTCTATAACCCGGCCTTTGACCCGTTTCCGCAACACGCGAACGATCGCGTGGGTAAATAATCTGTGCCGTTACCGAGGATTAACGACAGACCATCGATATCGCGTTACTTATTTATTCATTAGGTTAACGAGCAGGAGCCCATTTGCGCGTGTGTAGGATAGAGTCGCAGTTGGTACCAAAAGCAGATGACAGGACGATCGAGCGTATTTAATTCTTTGGGGCACTGTGGGATTAAAAGTGTCCCACCTTCTTCATGCATCGTGTAAATAATAAAATTTCTATGCAACGTGGGTCTATTTTACTACCTGAAATTCTGTGCCGTAAAGAGTTAACGCGTTAAACGCCACGCTGGTTTTACGTGCCCTTCCGTTCGCGCCACAGTCAGCCGCCATGCGGGCCCTTTCGGGCCGTACGGACCGGCGATGCCTGAACGGAAAGCCTAGCGCCAGGCGCTACAGACCGGCGTGGCGTTTAACGCGTTAACCCTTTGTGAACGGAGCGGATTTGAGTAAACGTAGGGCTGTCGCTACCGCGATAGTCATTCAAAACTACCAGCGCTCATTTCTGCTTAATCTCTTGACTACCGTGGGCGCCTATGGGCGTTTAGAAATCTTAAGTTTGTGACATGGAGGACACCTATAGGCGTTTTTTGCGTAGTTTAGCTTTCTGACACGGAGGGCGCTCGTTTTCACAAAAATGGCGCACATCGTCTTTCAACTCTTGTCGTATGGTATGTTCGCTACGTATCAAAATCGGCCGTAGTCAAGGAGTTAAACGCGATTTTCGTTCATAACGACGCTGGTAATAAGGACATAGAACAGTCCACGACTTAACTTGGCACGTGGGTCCTAGGGCCGCAACAGCGGACGCGTATACGTGTTTCTCGGCCATAGCAACGCGTTTACGTGGGACACGTTTACGAGTCCCTCAGCCCTAGTCGTTTTCGCAGCAAAGGGTTAATCGTTGCGTTTCCGCAGGTATAATAAATCCGTCGAACATCATGCCACGGCCAGGAACGTGCGTGATCAACAACAGAGCGTTCTTCGTGTTCGGTTCGCTAATCGCCTTCTACATCCCCATGATAGTGATGGTGGCCACGTACATCCTGACGGTGCAGCTGCTGAGACAGAAAGCTCGTTTCGTCGCGGAGCATCCGGAACGAGATCAATTTCGACGGCTGGGAGGGAGATACTTCTCGACCAAAGCTTCCTCGACCTCGTCGACCACGGATACCACCGCGCCATCGTCGTCCGCACGGTATACATGGAGGACTTCCGGTGGTGTCGGAAGCGAAAGGTAGACAGCGGTATCTCCGATCTCGCGCGGAATTGTGTTATTTTTTCGCGGATTTCCGGGGAGCAAGCGTTTATCGGCAGTCGAGGATTTCGTTGCAAAGTTGGCGGCAATTAGACGTCGCGGTTGTCGTTTATCCAGCGCGAGCGAATTTCGTCGCAGCCCTTTAATCGTGCCAATTAACCTAATGCTGTTGATGCCAGCGAACGTGATTCAACCGACGCATTAATGGAATTAAAAATCCTCGCTGCTCGTCTCTTATTTCGCCACCCTCTCCCCGCTGTTCTGTTAAATTGCAAGGGTGGAAAGGAAATTGCCGAAACACGAAACAGTGGCGTAATCTTTCGCGAACGTGATCAATTACCTCTAAATATCAGTTTTTAGTTACCACACGCTCGCTTGAATTTTCGCGAATCGACTCAATTTTCCGTCGCTATTTGGTGGCTCGAACCCGACGAAATTTCGCGGAATTTAACCGTGGGTTAGAATCGAATATACCGTTCGATTGGACATTTCGACGACCCTCGCGCTCCCTCGGCGAGAATATAATTTTCCCGATCGCGGCGGAGGAATATCTGATATCGCGTGGTTCGGGGGCAACACGCGTTCGCTTATCCCGAGGAAATTCCCCTTGTATCGCTTAATTACGCCAAGTACAACGTTCCCGCTGCCTGTTCGCTGTCCACGAGGATGGTAACTCGTTGCAATTCGCCACGGCCGGTAACTCGTTGCCGCGAAGCAGCGGTAGTTTTGTAGTTTAACCGAATTAAACGGCGAGGCTGTGTTCCGTTGCAAATATAACAGGTGCAAGGGCGCGAGGCCGGGCAAGTCTGAACCGCAGCTGAATTTCGCGGTGAACGGGGCGAGCAACTCGACCGGAAGCGCGACCGGCACGAAACTGACGTCGAAAGTGGATCAGGCCACACAAACGCCGGAGAACATAGCCCGCGAAACAAGGAACTTCACTCTGAGGGCCCTCAAGTTGCAGCTGAACGTCACGCCCAACACCCTGAACCTCAGGTGAATTTATTTCGCTTTTCACTTTCCGTCCTCGGCTAACCCCGCGGAAATATCACGGAGAACGAACCCGGAACTTCCACAGTTTCCTAGCGAGGTCTGGCACGTGTCTGAAAAGTTTGTAGTTGACAGCGCGTAGGGGCAAAAGGGAAACCTGGTTCGCTATATCCTACTCTACCTGTGGTACTTGTAACCTATCTGATGGGATCTCGGTACGTCGTGTTTTGACGTAGGATAGCGTAGCTATTCTAGAATATCCTGTCTATATTCGGATACCATAGTAGAATCGTAGCGACCATCATTCTCACCCTCGTCACTAGATGGATCCCAACTTAAAGCTTCCTATACATATAACTTCTAGACCTTCCAATATTATCCCTGTCTAAGGCAGGGCCTGCTAGGTAGCCTTACCGATGAGTCCATTAGCAGATCCAGGACGAAACGCGTCACTTCCTTTTCCTTTCGTCCCTTCTAGCATCACCGCCACACGAGAATATCTGTGACTAGTCGACATTCAACAACAGTGTATGGAGGCCCCCTACAGAATTAACCACGTCGACCCT
>NW_016909085.1:413962-425092 GCF_001483705.2 Eufriesea mexicana
CGCTCTTTTCAATCGAAGTTAAATAATTAATAATCTTGCCTCTATCTCTGTAGATACACCAATGTTCCATCGTTGTTCTATCCTCTTCGATCCCTCTGTCGCGATACACGATACAATCCTACTCGTAAACGTGACCTATCTCTGTGATCTATATCTGTGTTGGAGAACCCGAACTTATCGCGTTGCGTTCAATCAGACCCGCATTCCTGGGACAACTAACTTCCCAGACACGTGCACAGCGTTTGGTCTCCCGATTCGTCTCCGTTCCGAGTCTCCACCTTACGCTTAAACGAGAATCAACGCGTCCCAAAGCAGCACCCTGCAACGAGAAATCGGTTATCCCGTTGGTTCAAGCTCGAACTTCGCTAATCTCGAGATTGACGCCGCTGGCTCGCGGAGATTGCTCGTTTCTCGAAATCCCTGACACGGGATCGCGAGTGAACGCGGGGCAATCCTGCGGGAGACGCGAGAGGATCGACCCTCGAGCAGGAAAAGCCATTTGCACATGCAAATGGCGGTCGATGCGAGTCGCTTCTCGACTTTCGAATGCAAACGCGAGTGTCGGTGCTCGCAGGTTCCTCGCGGGAAGGACGAAGAGGAGGTCGCTGGCAGCGAACGCCGTGGCCACGGAGCAGAAGGCCAGCAAGGTGCTGGGCCTGGTCTTCTTCACCTTCGTCCTCTGCTGGGCACCGTTCTTCCTCCTCAACATCTTCTTCGCTGCCTGCCCCGAGTGTCCTGTCCCGGTACACGTGGTGGACACTTGTCTCTGGCTCGGCTACGTGTCCTCCACGATCAACCCTGTCATCTACACGATCTTCAATAGGACGTTCCGGGCCGCGTTCATCAGGTTGTTGAAGTGCAAGTGCTCCAGGTGAGTGGCAGTGGTAGACTTGATCCTTATTAACCCTTTGCACTCGGCGATTTTTTCGTTTCACGAAAATAGTAATTCGAAGACTTTCTGCCATATAAAGTCGACGATATTTCTAGAACGGTAAATAAGAAATCGTATGCAAATTAAGATGTAGAATTATTTTACTTCGATATTCCACGCATCGTTGGGTAATTGTAAATTTGATATATTAATTAACATCCATCTTTAGAATCTGATGAAATGGCGAATGAGCGGGGCCTCTCGAGTGCAAAGGGTTAAACGTAACGATGCATATAACGTTGTATTCGACGAGAATAGCAGGGATTCGCGAAGTCGTTGATTTATTATATCCTTTGGTATTTTCTGGTCAAGGAGGTGGTGAGAGATCTCAGCGAAAAATTGATCCGTTCTTTCATGGTGTCTTCTGATACGTTTCCAAGAAGCTGCAATTAATAACCTCGCGTCGTTTCCTGAAATTCCATTGGCCGCTCTTTGCTCGTTGTTTCGCGTTATTCCCCGCTGAGACTCCTGTCTCGCTAGGTATAGAGAGAGAAAGAGAGGAGAGGAGTCTACTCCGCTAATCTACTCGTTTGTTGCAAATCTGTTGTTTGTCGCGAATGTACGAAGAAAGCTGTAGCGAGAGGCACGGGACCGAGGCTTCCGGCCATCGAGTCCCATAGCACCTCCGTGACCACGATTGTGGGAAAAAGAGAAATCGGGGGAAACACGCGATTCACCGCGGTGTTCCGCGGTGTTATTATTCTTCCTTGATGCGTGTACCTACAGGGAAAACGTTTTCTAGGTCAGCAAGGCCGACGAGATATCGCTCGGTGACGGAAGGTGGACGCAACGCGATGAACCTCTGCACCCCGACCGCGCTACCACTGGTCATTAGTCTTCAGGGTACCCCGTTGTTGACGCCGACACCGAATCCGACGGCCACGCCGGCCTCAGGAAGCTCCTACGTGACGATGATGCATCGCACGCCCAGCTCGCTTTACCGTGACACTTTCCATCAGCACGAGCACGATCAGAATTGTTGAAGAGGACAAAGCGTTTCGGGAAATGCGATCGATGCCGTGCGGGACACTCCAACGCTCACGGTTCTCGTATCAGCAGGTCCCATCTCCTCGTCTTCTACGACCACTTCGTCCAACTTTCAACCGGGATACACTTATCTTTCCTAATTCGAGGCAAAATGGACTGCATCGATCTTCTTCGTGGGAGTGAAAATACATTTATCGCATTTAAATGCTCGTAATTTTCGTATCGAGGAATACCTTGTACTATAATTTTATCGAAATTCGAATAGAAATTCGATAGATCGCGTCCGATTAACCCTCTGCACCCCGAATTATTTTTCAATCTCGGTGCCAATAACTCTAACTACTGTTTTTAATATTTTGACAGTTCCTGGACTGCTACTGATTTTAAAGAATTTCGTGTACTGATTATATTAAATATGGTTCTCAAATATTATTTAAATAATTCGAGTTATTTATTTTCTGTTTCCTTGATTGGTAAATAAAGAATCGAATGGGTAACTCGACATAGGAGTGCAAAGGGTTAATCTGTCCTTCTTTCTATAAATGAAACCCGCGTTTTGTGAGAATTTTCTCAGTCCATACCTTCGTGTCCGAATAGGAAAATCCAGGTAGATATTCGAATGAAACTAAAAAGCAACGTAAAGAACGATGTATAGTCTTTCTGTGCGAACCTTAGGGGAACGTATGCATTTGATTGTGCGATGAGATACGAGCGTTTGAGCGTACTACTAATTATCTGAGCGAAGAACCCTAACAGACGTTTAGGTGGTCGATGTGAAATGACGTTATACCTGCCGCTATTTCCACTATTCTCTCTCTTTGTGCTCGCACGCGTTAAGAGAAAGCCAATGAAGAACTGTATAATACCGAAGCAAAAAGAATATACGTGGATGTGATAAAACTTTGTATTATTATTATAATTATTTTCTTTCTTCCGTGGCTGTTGCGAATGACGCGGAACGATCGATCCAGGTGTTTCGTCGAACCAAAGATTAGACTTAAGTCCGAGGCGTACCCCGTAGCAAAGTGCTCGTCGTAAAGAGTTAGACCTGTAACTGCATGGGAGAAAGAATAGCCTAATCGATTCCATGGTAACGCGCGTTCGCACGAATTCTTTTTCACCGACTACGTTTCCGTTTGATAGAAATTGTCTGTTCGATGCTGATTAAAATATACACTGTCGTCTGTGATACCGATGGGAAAGGATTTCTTTGCTCCGTTGTGGACGTGGCTCGTCCCTTTAGTAGAGTCGTTTAAGAGGAAACGATAGCGTTAAAAATAGAGCGTCTTCTCTGTCTAGAATCCTCGTCGACTCTGAATCAAACGTGCAATATGCCAAAGAACGGGAAAAAGCGACGAACCTTAAATCTCAGTGTGAAACTTTCAACGCCGTTTCCGGCCGACGAATCCGGTCGAGTTTCCATAGTTTCCATAGCCAGGAAAACGGAACACCACTAGCGCGAAACGAAGAGAAATGAGGCATTCCATAAAAAGTATCCATTACAAATAATTGTAAACTGTATATCTTATATAATACACACATCGTGATACGAGCGAGATTACGACTCTCTCTCTCTCTCTCTCTTTCTCATTCTTTCTCACTCTTTCATGCATATATTTTCATCTTAATTGTACACACACCACTCTCTCCCTCTCTTTCTCTCTCTCTCTCTCTCTCTGTCTCAACTTTGTTCAACCCTTCATTGATCACAATTGCAAACTTTCTTCCAACGTGTCTTCCCTCGGCACGCACACACAAACACACACACACACACGCTAAAACGCACCAGTTTCTCTCCCTCTCACGCATTTCGTGTGTGTATGTATATGCATGTATGTATGTATATGTATTTATGTATGTCTCTCTGTTTTGTTGCCTGTTTCTCGTGTAATCCTTATTACGTAAGTCGGTCTCGGGGTAATCGGAAAATACCCTGCTTCTCTTCCCAAGCTGCCGTCGTCGAGTCTTCGTTATGCTCGACGCGGAAAAGCGAATTTCTCGTTTCGCGTTGATCATGCTTCCAACCCACGATTGTGGAAAGATTAAAAAAAAAAAAGTAGAGTATAAAAATTGGAAAATTGCGTGGTACGCAGGAAAGAATTCGACGCTTCGAGGCAAATGCACAGAGGGGGGGTAGGAAAGAAGAAAGAAAAATCGTAATTCGACCCGGAACACCAAAATTCAATCACGATAGGGGTAAATACAACGTCGCATCGATAGGTCGGATATAGCGGAGAGAAACGGAGAGAATACAAAATGAAAATCAACGGGAACGAATTCACTGTGGCAACCGGAAGAGAAGCCTGCCACTGGAACATTTCTCATTTGCCCCGACACCACGAAAAAGACGGTACAATCAATCGTGAGTCGAACGAAAATGCACGCGCTTCTCTGTTCGAGATCACGCGGACGTAAAAGATTCCCTTTTTCGATATTTTTTTCTGTGTTTTTCTTGCTTTTTTTATCCTTTTTTTTCCTTTTTGATCTTCGAGTTAAACACGACGCCGTGGGGGGGTTAGTTAGGTGGACCGTCGAAAAAAGGGGGTCGGAGATGCGTTAAAAAAAATGCCCTTTGTAGCGTCATCGAAACCCTGTGTGGGTCGGGATTCCGCTGCTTTTCTTCTATTTCCGGTTCGTTACGAGGCTATAGGTATACTCTATCAGGGAATGAAGGAGAGAGAGGGTAAGGGTGCTGAGAGTCTCCGTTCGAGGAAGGGAAAGGGGACGAGTTCGATCTAACTTGAGGGCGGCTTTTCGACTTCTTATCATTCTTCCCACTTCTGTCTCATCTGCGATAAATCTGTCTCTAAAATTCGCGCGCTGGTTCGAGCTGCACCCCCGGAAAGAGAACACCCGTGTTCCGTTCGCTGTTACAACATATAAAAGTCTCAGAGGAAACAAGATGAAATTGCAGGAGTCGTGGGCGGTGCGAAAAAGGGGTAACATCGGGTTTGCGTTAATTTACAAGGTAATTTCGTTACATTGTTTTCTGCAAGACTCTGCATCGGACGCGCGCTGTGCGAATAAATCATCACGGTGTTCCCTTTGGGATGTTCGAATCGGATATTCGATGTTTGTTAAACCTTTACTTTAAACGTTGCATCCATGGTATATGGAATAATATCTTTTCCTCGTTTCATTGCTGTTTCTTCTCCTTCTTCTTCTTTTCTTCCTCTTCTTCTCCGTCTTCGTCTTCGTCTCCTCACCGATGATCGTAAGATACAAAGATACTTTTGTACGCCTCAGTGGGTGACGTGTACGTAATATAATATACATGTTATAATGCGTTCGCAGTTCTTAAAATTTAATGTTCTCCAAGTTGCTTTCTGTCCCGTTTAAACGCGTTATCTATTACTTTCTAAGACGCAGCATCGTCAGACTTCGTTGCAAGTTTCTTTTGATTCAACATCTCGTACTATATAGCGATATTTCCCAATGGAGTTGCCCCTCTAATAGTTTAGCTTATCACTCTATTATTAGAATTCTTACACGCTTAACAGTTATACCGCAGAAAAAAGATTGCGTACACCCGTTACATGCTCGATCTATGAGATGGAGAGGGATGCGATCAATGCAAAATTACTCTTCTGAATCGTGCGGTAGGTTAATCATAATTAAGAATATCGTAATGCAGCAGTAGACGGTAGGTGTGTGATGGGTGGCGATTGAGGAAAGGGAAATGATATCGTTAACGATTTCTTTTCTCCTAGCTTTTTTCTTTTTTTTTTTTTTTTTTTTTTTTTTTTTTTTCTTTCTTTCTTTTTCGTTTGACGTGTTATATACAAAAAGTTTCGCGTATTATAATAATTTCATCGATTTCGGTTCTCTCGTCGTTGCTCTCTGTGTTTCATTTACTCGACGATCCTCTCCCTTCCTTCGATCTTACCGCTACATTTTCCACTGATCTTTAAGCTTATCGATCTTTTGCTGTCAGAAACCACGATCGATCTTGTAAAAGTTCGTACGTTCCTTTCGTGAATCTTCTTAAGAAAAAAGAAAGAAAAAAAGAAAAAGAGAGAATGAAAGTATTTCCTTATTGTATTTTGTTAAAGTTTCTGCAGCAAAACAGCCAAGAACAAAGGGTACAGAGAACGTGTGCGCTTCGATAGTGATCTCTATGGGATTAAAACAAAAAGGGAAGTAAAACGAATGGGAAATAAAAGAAGAAAACATGATCGTATCAAAGCTCGTACAGAGCCGTGGAGAAAAGCACGCGATACAAAATGATTGGAAAAAATAACTAAAAAAAAAAAAAAAAAAAAAAAAAAAAAAAAAAAAAAAAAAAAAAAAAAAAAAAAAAAGAAAAAGAAAAAAATGCATAAGATCGGGAACGATCTCAGGCGTAGAAATAGTGCTGTTCTTTGGCCTTTCTTGCCCGAGGAGGCTGCTCCTCGAATGCCAATTCCAAGTTTCTCGGCTCGTGAAAGCAGACAGGCGAGCGTATTTTACCCATAGGTCCGCAGAATCAAATGGAAAAAGTTCGTAGAATATAGACCGTTTCTCCTTGTTCTTTGCTTCTATCGATATTCGTTTAGGACATTTTCTTGCTTTTTCTTTCTTCTTTCCTTCTTCTTCTTTTTTTTTTTTTTTTTTTTTTTTTTTTTTTTTTTATTCAAGGAGAAACGCCAAGCGTGTGATATTATTTTGTGTTTTTCTTTCGTTTTCTCGATGAAAAAAGGCTTCAAGAGTTCTCGTCGTTTTTTAATCTGTCTCCACTTTTCGCGCGAAGAAGTATCCCTAAAAAAATTATAAACGCATCTTTGGCTCCCCCCGAATGCTTCCTTTACACCACGTCCTAATAATGGTCTGCATTCTCGTGCACGCTGCAACAAAAGATCACCAAAAACACTCGGTTAGAGAGGTGTCTCTACTTATTCGTAATCGTTTATGTATTATGTCGTATTAATCGATGAACAATCGCCAAGTTTACGTGTTTCTCTTACCTATTCCACGATGCCTTCCACGTGTACCGAGAGGAGTACAGGTTGTTACAATAAACAATAACGAAACATATTTATACGCGTATTTAACACTCGCACGACACTCGCATGACACACGCAAACCTCATCCATTCCATTTCAGCCACGGGTTAGATTCGATTTCTCGTTGTTAAATTTATTTGAAATTCAACACAGTTTCGTAACATGTATGCGAAATACAGGAGATTCTTCGACAAGCTAAGAAGAGAAGTACGGGTTACGCAACGCGAGAGATGGTCGCGTGAACGACTGGAGGCCGCAGCGGGATTTGATGTTAGTTCCAAAAAAGCAGGAGATTCTCGGGAAGAGAAGCCGACGATCGCGAGCGCCTTTGTAGGATGATTAGTGATTCCTTGTTATATCGAAAGTAGAACAACAAAATCACTAGTCTTCCATGCAACGGCGCTCGATTTCCCCCTTGTTTAACTCGTTGAGCTTTAAGTAGTAGCAGTAGCAGACGCGTTGTTCTCCAACTCCGTCACGGTCCACCTTCGATTTCCTTCACCTTCGCGACGATTACATATTTGCCCCATGGCAACTTTTCTCACGTTTTTCTTCTCGTTTTGGTTAGTCGGAGCGTTTGGTTAGTTCCTCGTGCGGGATCAGGTGATTCGATGCGACCAGAAGCGTTTACCTGCCGAAAATACCAGTGGCTCCTGGACGCGTGTGATCGCTCGCGGTGTGATAAGCCAAGGATGATGTTAATGCGTGGTCGCAGCGTGAGCACGTGGAGAGGCTAGTTATCGTTCGGGATACCACTCTGCGTTCCATTACGCAATTTCTGGCACACGACTCTCGAACGCGATTTATGAACTCGTTCGCACAAGTTTTCTCCTTCCTTCTCCTTAACGAACCCTCGCAATTTCTCAACGTTCAAAGAAGAATACGCGATAGTTATCCGACTGGATGCGAGATGCAACGACATTAATTGGCTTTTCTTTTCTTTTTCCTTTCTTTCCTCGTTTCCCTTTTGCTTTGGTTTTACTCGAGAGAAAGTGGCGCGTTAAAGAGATAACAGTGGAGAATCGCGTTTCACCGTGGAAGAGTGGCGAAATCGATACTCACGGTAGATATGGAACACGTGTTTGCGCATTATAAGCTATCTATTGTGGCGAGATAAAGGCGTGTTTGTACAGAAGCTCCTACCCACTTTGCAAAGGCTTCGAGGCGCGCGTTTAACGCGCCAGGGTGTCGTTCGAACGTTACCCTTACAAACGGATTACTCCATATTTTACGATTACGAACAGAGACGCAGCATTAATGGAAACACGTTACAAACAATGGTTCGATGATGCCAAGTGGTACGACACGCAATGGAATTACAAGACGCCTCGCATGGAAGGTGTTAATTACTTGTTAATTGACGTTAAAGTACTTGTTATAATGTTAAAATGCTTAGAGCGATGCCATGAGTATGCGCAAATGGAGCGAAGGTAACGAGTTAGAGAAACAAACGTGTGTAACAATTACCTCTGCTGAAGCAGGTACTGAGCCATTTGTATCTGATTGGGTAACCCGGTTATGGTGATAATGCGATCGTTACTCCCAAGCGACGGCTCGTTTATAGTGATCCCGGCACCGCTATCTGATCTGACTTTCCGGATCCTGGCGCCTCCCTTGCCGATAATGGCTCCAGCGAGCTGTTGACGAAGATACCATTAGAAATGACGTCACCCACCGCAATAATGAAATTCCATAAAGACCACGGAAACGGGTCGATACGTCGAAAAGATTGTACTCACGTCCTTGGGAATGGTGACTTGAGTGGTGGTCTTGTTTCCACTCATGTTGCCCTGATTTCCTTCATTGTTGCCACCTATGGGTGGGCCGCTCATTCCCGAGTTAGCTCCGCCACCCAAACCGTTTGGCGCGCCTCCTTGCATACCCCATCCATCACCTGCGAGAAATACGATATTACAATGATAGATCTTCTTTAAGCCGAGGCAAACGGTGCTTCTTCACACCTCGCCACTCGCGTTTGTGCATTTCTACCAAACATCTATACCCAAAGATTCACAATTTTGTCGGATCAAATTCTCTCTCTCTCTCTCTCTCTCTCTCTCTCCGTCTACAACATTCATATTCTTCTTCGTTTCGCAAATGACTCGAACCATCTTTTACAACCATATCGAGACACAGTTATCGGCTCTTCCGCGGTCCGACTCCTCTTACCATTGTAATTTCCAGCTGCGTACGGTGGCGGACCACCCCTGTTGCCTCCGTAGCCACCTCGTCCGCCTTCGTATCCGCCGCCAGCGCCGCCTCCTCCGCGAGAATTGCCTCCGTAGCCACGATCCGGTGGTCCGCCAGACATTCCACCACCTCCGCTGCCTCCTCCACGCGGTCCACCCCTCGGTGCCAACGGGAACCCGCGACTCATGTCAGAACGGTTGTCGCGTCGCGGTAGCATGCCTCCACCGCCGCCACCGCCACCGCCACCGCCGCCACCTCGGCCTCCAGGTCCTCCGAAGCCGCCACCTTTCCCCTGGCCACTTTCTCCTGTCCCATAGCCGCCGTAATCATCCGCATAGTAGTCGTCGAAGTTGTGCGGATCATAGGGGTTGTTCACACCCTTCAGAGGCGACTGAAATAGTTCAACGTGGTGTTAAAAATCACTCCTACGAATTTACAGATCGAGAACCGATCTCGGTATCTCTGTCAGACGGGAATTCTGGCTTTCAAAAATTACAGTTTCGGGTAACAGAGAGGTGATTTTACGTAAAATCGACGTCGCGTTAACACGGACACGGTCGTTAAGGGACCAAGCACTGTTATCCGTGTGTTGGGGTGTGCAATAGAGGTCAGTCGTTCCACTGTTGGACGAAACAATATACTTACTGTTTTAATGGTAGCAATCAGCTCGCGGATGCACTCGATGCACGTGTTCGGCTTGCCACAGATGCTGATCAGCCGGTCGGTGCTATGAGGACAGCAGTGCGAGTAGATCTTGATCCTCGCTCCGGTTTTCTGCAATGATCGAGCGAATATAGGATTAGAACGAGCGCGAGTAACCGAGGGACGAGGTCTTAATAAAATTAGGGAAAAAGAAATTCAGGGGGTGATTTTGCAACTCGTAGGCGAGCGAGCGAGGAAGAGGGAGCAGAGAAAGTGAAACTTTAATCGCGACCGATCACGGCTGTCGCGTTTCTCCGCTCGATAACTCGACGTCGTGCGATTCTTAGGCGCCAATGGGCGGATCGCGTGCTTCGAGTTGGTTAACAGCCAACCCCCTTGCTCCTCGAGATTGTGCTTTCAGAGACAGGGTCGGGTTAAAAGCGGTAAACGTAGCCATTCGGTCACCTTTAATCCGTCTCTCTCTTTTTTCCACTCGCAGACGCGCTCTCGTTTTTTCGAGAAACGCTTTAACGTAATTATCCTGCCGAGATCTCTGGTTTCCCGTTGGGAAAAGGGGGTGCGCCGCGCAGTGGCGCAGCAAGGCAGGAGAGAAATATCGCGAGACCTAACGATAATTAAAATTAGCAATCGACTTCTGACCGCACGAATCGTGGCTAACTTCCAGTGGAACGAACGCCTAACAATTTTGTCCCTTTTTCTCCCTTGCGTCCGTTCGAGAATATACCCCCGCAGATGTCGCATCGAGCGAGTTGGAAACAAAGTAGTAGTCGCGCGAGGGTGTGTGCTTCGATAGAATTAGCGCGATTATTCGCCGCGATAATCGGGACGGTTCGTAATGAAAGGAGAGCTGGTGATTAGGAAGGAACTAGCAGATGTAAAGATAATTACACCCCTGTCGTTCGTGCTCGACCAGCAGCTCGATGGTTTATAACGACGTCTGTGCTCCCGATTCGACTAACAACCGACCGCGAAACTTTACGCTTTTAATCCGAGAATGGAACGAAAACGACACCGTTCGCCAAAATTTCGAATCCCCGGCTGGGAATTCGCGTCGGACGTGGAAGAAATTCCGAGGCAGCCCGGCGACGAGGAATCGAGGAAAAACGCTGGAAAAATGGTGGAAAAATCGAGGGAAAATCGAGGAAAAATCGGCGAAAGGCAATCCAATCTGCAGATACGTTCTCGGCAATGGATATTCGACATTGTGTGGAAATTGCACCGTTTAATTACGTAGATCAAAGCGAACGGCATCGTCCCGCTCTGCCCGCTTCCATTCATCCGTTCCCGAACGCAGACATCCGGTCACGTAAAACCGACGGATCGCTTTTGCAGGAGACAGAGAACCTGCTGATCACTCTCCACCCTCTGGCCTCTTCC
>NW_016909085.1:425299-437734 GCF_001483705.2 Eufriesea mexicana
TCTTCCGATTCCACCTTGTTTCTTTCCAGATATTAAATGCTTCCGGTTACCAACTAGCACTTGGACCTCGCTCCTTGTCGTCTGATGGCCATTCGATGGGCTATTCGATGGGCTATTCGATGCTTCTCGCTCGGCCCAACGAAATTGAAATAAATTGGAAATGGAACTGAACTTCATTTGGAAGAACGGGCAAGGTTGTCGTTGATTTAATAATTACACGACTGATTAATCGAGAGGTTTCGGAAGGAACCGAAGAACACCCCGGCAGGTCCCTCCTGGGGAATTGGAACGAGTGGCCACCAACCACGACCAGTCGGAATTTCGACGGAGAATCGGACTCTTCGTGGCCTCTAACGAGTATGAATTTTCAAACGGGAACAATTTAAATACGCAAACAAGTTGCGTAAACGATCGCGGAAGTGGACGCGTCGTTTTTAATGCACATATCGTTTAAACTTTCTTCGTTTAACGACACGAACGAATTAACAAAGGATTATATTAATTAAAAAGGCCGAATGCAGAGGAACGTGGGAAGCGTAATAACGAACGAACAAAACATTCTATTACTCGGAAAATCGCGGAACAAAAAGCAACCGACAGGGCCCATTGTGCTTCATCGAGCGATCCCGCTTTTGTTACTCGTTCCACGGTGCAAATTTATATTTATTATTTCACGGCTCCCCGGAGAAATAAACCGGCGCCCGTGGGCGCCCGATATTAACGAAACGAACGCGATCTCGATAGCCTCGTCAAGAATTTATCGATCGACAACGCACTTCCATTCTGTGTAAATGATTACGCAAACGGGCCATGCATTTGCATCGAATCATTGTGCGTTCGGGGAGCCGCGAACTTCGACACCGTAACAAAAGAAAATATGCCACCTCAGTTGCTTCCGAGCATTCGAGACATTCGTTCGAAATAGCTCCTACACGTTGGACACGCTGCTCTCCTTCCAAAACTCTGTACAGGTGAGCCTCCAATTTCGCCGACAAAATGGGTTCCGATTATTTTCGCCGATTTTTCCCATCTTTTCGGGGAAGATTCTCTTCTATCGCGATATCAGCGAGAAACTCACAGCGATAAGACTACGACGAAAGATCATAAAAATGCGATAATCGAAGAACGGTTGCCCCATTTTCTCCGCGACTTTCGATTTTCCCCGACGAAAGATAACTCGAAACGCCGGTCAACCAGAGTCCATGGCCACGATGACGCAGCGTTATAATTTCCACAGACTCGTGGAAGAGTGAAAATATTCCAGCTTGTACTCATAAATGTTTAAACGAGTCTCTAATCGAACGATCTTCGGAACCTTGGCGTTCGTCGTGAAACTTCCCTCGAACGTTCGCACGGTGAACGGAGTATCGTGAGACGAGAAACAACGGCGGGTACAGGCAACCGCGCGAAACCGAAAGATGACCGAGAAACCGGCTTTCCCGTGACGAAGAGAGAGAAAAGTAAGGTTCCGCGAGGACATCGACTTCGCCACAGCACACGATCGATGCCTAGGCCGCGCGACAGTTGCTTTTCCGTTTCCGTTCGCGAACGCGTTTCGCTATACCGTTCCGGTTGTTTTCCCCGTTAAACCGTGCCGCGAGACGATCCCATCGCGATCCAGGAGGCGATAGATCGCGCGAGGTCCACGCTCGTGAAATTTCCCCCTGTCCTCGCGATCGATCCGCGCTGCTCCATTTTTCCGACCTGCCTAGCCGACGCTTTCGTTATTTCCGAGATAATATCGGGAATATGGCATCGGATACGATAGGTAAGCGCAAAATCGATTACGAAACTATTTTCCCCGGTCCCTGGGAGTAATTTAAATCCCAGTGTAATGGAGTCTCGCGGAAGTAAGAGGATTACGAACGATAGACACACTCCCGTGTGCTTTTTGTTCTTCCAGATTTCCGGAATATTCAGCGAGAAAAGTCGAGCAGGAGAATGACGAAGACGTACACTTGGGAGGAAGTCGCGAAGCACAACAGCGACAAAGATCTATGGATGGTGTACCAAGATGGCGTGTACGACCTGACCAAGTTTTTCAAGGAACATCCAGGTGGCGAGGAAGTGTTGTTGGATCTTGCTGGCAAGGACGGAACCAGCTGTTTCGACGACATCGGTCATTCCGGGGAGGCTATACAGCTGAGAGAGTCGTACAAAATCGGGACGGTAGTCGGACCTACCCTCGCAGAGGCTTCCTCGAGCGGTATGTCTGCGTTACTATCCTTTCTCCGCTTATCGTAACGTTCCAAACGCGACTTAAAAATCTAGAGGCAAGGTATCGAGGAGAAATAGTTAGAGAACGAGTTTGATTCTATGTAGGTGGAACGGAAATTTGATGGATCTAAAAGTAGTATTAACGACGGGACGGTGTGTGTGTGTGTGTGTCTGTTGAGCAGGCGTGCAAAGCACGACGACGGACGATGACAACTGGGAGTACGAGCCGCCCAAGTACGAAACTTCACCCTGGCAGCCGGTGTTCATCGCAGCTGGTGTCGCCATTTATGCATTCATCATTTATTACTTCTGGTACTCGTAAGGCAAATAAAATTAAGAAGAATCCACGATCCTAACGAATAAAGCGCTCATTCATTCCGGGAGATAACGTCCGCCACGTGTGGATCATTCCTTATCCCTTCTGCGGTTTCTTTACTCGATGATAAGGAAACGGAGCGTGGAAAATAATTTTAATAATTTTATTAGTGGAAATCGAGTTCGAGGACTAGCAACCAACTTCCAAAATTCGGAGTTCGTATTTTTAACCATTCCCTATCCTTCCCTCCCACTCTCTCCTTTGTTTCCCATCGAACACGGACGATCGAGAGACCACTGAATTTCGATCGCGATCTATTTTTCGATATTTAAAAATATAGGCCCAACGGAATTATATTCTTCAACGTCTGGCCAAGCTACATTCAATCTATTTCTCGATATTTTGGCACGTCGGCCGGGCGTTTAAATTAAAATTCGTGTCACGAAAACTCAGCCGAGCAAGATGTGCTCTCCTATCCAGCCACGCGATCAATAAAACACGCTATTTTTTCCCTCCTTTTTCATATACTTCCTATCCGCGTAGAATCGTATCGCGACAACTGAAACGCTAATCAGCGTTCTTCGCGCATATTTAATTTCTCGCGGAAAAGGGGGGAACGAATAAACGAGAATAAAGGGAGGAAAAGAAAGGCGATTGGGGTACGTAATTGGAAGATAATTGACAGACGACGGACGCAAAGTGCAAAGTCAAAGTTCGCGGTGGAAATAATCCGTAGGTAACGCTACACGCGTAATCCCCGCGCGGCAGAGAAATTCCGCCGATGCGGCGTATTCGGCGAGCAATGGAGCGGCGGCCGTGAGCGAACTTCCTCGTCATCGTGACTGGCACTTTTCGACCGACTATAGCCGTCATTCCGACCTGAGAATCCACTCGGTTCGAGCTCTCGAAACCTGCAATGAAACTGCGCGGCAACCGAAGCAATCGAGATAACGTACCGTTTAAACGCGGCGTTAATTTTTCGCCTGTCACGCAGACGTCGCGGTTACGCGATTGTTTCGACGAAACGTTTCGGAATCCGCGAATGGAAACGCGCTCGCGAAATTTCCGATTACCGCGCGCAGTAGTTACAACCCGATCCCGTTCATGGGCGCGAGTACGCCTGGAATTTGCAGGATTCCGCGTGATCCACGCGTTTCCCGGTTTAATTAATCGGTGTAACGCGATTTCGTCGGCAACCGAGTTTCTCCAGCGTTTCTCGAACGCGTCAGTCGACCGAGGTTCGCGTCGCGAATTCGGTGAAATTTTTCCACACGAAGCGCAACGCGAGCGGAATCGCGAGGCCTCGACGCGGATCGTGCGCGAACTCAAAGTTGGACGCGGGTAAAGCCTAAAGTCGAACAGCGAGGTACACGCATACGCGATGACGGGGAACGGTGCAACGGGTGAGCGATAAAGCCGCATTCGCAATGGACGCGGTCAGCGCGTAGAGCGCTGAATGCAGTTGCATGCGGCTAATGCAGGTCCGCATGCGATGATGCGATCAATACCCAAGGTGAGTTCGAATTCAGGCTGATCCGACGTCTCCGCGGCGCTCGATTTGCGTTATTACCGGCGTCGCCTGGTTTTTCGCTATCGTGTACGCGGATAAACACGAGTTACAATGGCCAGACAGCGCGCCATGGAACGAGGCCGAAGCTCGCGGCTGTTATTTTGAAAAATAAAGTCAGAGATGGAGCGATGGTATCGAGTAGATTATCAAAAGTAAACCGAGTGCTGCTTGTTCCGTCTCTTACGTCATTTCCGCGGAGTTCGATGACCTCGCGAGCACCGTTCCTCCGCGAATACCGCAAAACCGTCCCACTTTCGTACCGAAGCTGCCCTCTCTTGCAAACGTGGCTTAACGTCGCGCCATTATCTCTCTCTCTCTCTCTCTCTCGCTCTCTCCCTCTCCCGTCCTTTTTCTTTCTCCGTCGCTGGGAATGTTTCCACGACACATAGAGCGGCAGAAGAAGGCGTTTCCACGGGCTGGTAAAACATCGTCGTAACGCGGTTTAAGGCCGATTCGCAACCGACTGCGACGTTATTAAAACATTCTCCATCGAAGAACATCCAAATAATTTCATTCGGCCTGTTGTCCGCGATAACCGCGTAATCGTCCGCAATACTTCCGCCCTGTCTCGTCGAACGCGAAACATGGTCCCTTTGGAAACGAGGCTTGACGCTCCGCGAGGAGTCCATCTTCCGCGAATCTTCTGGAAACTCGCGTCGCGATACGTGACAAAGTCGCTGCATCGCGGGAATTTTTAACCGAAGACCTAATCGAAATTATCGCCGACGAAATGGAACGACGAGGCCGATAAGGGGCTGCCATGATGATGCAAACTCCACGCGATGACGTTCCCTTTTTTTCAAACACACCGACCATGTGTTTACGCTGCTTGTACGCTGAAAACGTAGCTGCGGAACGTGGCTAATTTCACGTCCGCAAACAAAGTTTTTGCTCGCGCGTTTCCCGCTTGTTTCCATTCCGTGTCCTATATTCGAACAAAGTTATCGAGCAAAACAAAACGAAACCTCTTATCGCGATACATGACGGTGCGAAATCGGTGTGTCGTTTAAAATACTCGAGCCTCGAGAAACTCGCTATACGAAAGTTGTTCGCTCGAGAGGAGTGGAAATGAAAAATCGGGTAAAAAGAAGAAACAGATCGAAATTGAAAAATTTTTTATCAGTCTCGCAAACTTTCTTTCCGCGAGCACCGACGAAGGTTAGGATCGAGTGGTCTCTGCGTGGACTGGTACAAATGGCAGAGCAAGACGAATTGCTCTGTAACGTCCGAATGACCTCGGGGTCCATCGAAGGAGTGCTCCGTGGAACGATAATTGGGCGAAGAAACGCGGACCCACGCGACCAAACACGTACGTTTCCAGCGTCGGCACAGTGCTCGATCCTCTGGACGCGGCGACCAGAGACGAGAGGAGCTAGTACACGAGTGGGAGTCGAAGATGATAAGGGGCCCATGGTGGGGCAGCATCTAGAGGGGGCAAGGATAAAGCTACTACGGACTGACCTGGTTCGTGGCAGTGTTTGTGCCAGTGCAGCCTCGCGAGCAAAGTCGTCAGAGCGGATCGTTCGAGCATCGTTCCTCCCTTTCATTCGTTCGCGTTCTTCTTTCCTCGGCCCCTTTCTCCCACAAAGAGACAGGGAGTACACACACACGCATACACGCACACGTATACGCCAACGCGACGCCACGCCACGGGTCGCAGAGAATCGAGCAAGGAATCCGAGGATCGAGAGCAGCAGTAGAGGGACGAGAAACGACAGCGACCGAGGTGCGTTCAGTTTCCCGTGACGATTAGAGGTTTTAGAAACGAGAAGGTACGTGTGGTCAGGCATACATACGACTTTTCACCGACACCGAGGCCGGTATCGAACGTGGAACAGCCATAGGGGGCGAACGACGACGCGTGACGTTCGTGTGCCTCGTGGGACGCGCGATTCCGGGCAGAACAGTGATGGCCGCCGCGAGAAAGAGGCGCTTCGATCGAGCCTTCTCCTCGGTGACTGATCCGCCTGGACGCGCAGCCGAGTCGCTTCTTTCCGATACTTCGTCCGCGTATTTTTAATCCGTCGTTTGAGAACCGGCACGAGTCATTCCGCTCGCCAGTGTACCGCGCGCGCTTCTCGCCGCTCCGACTCGTTCTCGCCGCGCCTCTCGCTCTCTCTCTCTCTCTCTCTCGTGCCTGCGTGTAATTTTAAATAGGTCCGAGAAAATTTTGGAAAAACAGAGAAAAGGGAAAGACGTATATCGAGGAAGGTACCTGCGCCTCCGCTCGACGCACACGTCGATTCCATCGATACTGCACAACTATTTCGGTATGTGTTTACGACGAAGCGGCACTCGTGAATTTAAAGAATGACGCAATTGCTATACGCGTTCTCAAGGCGAATCATTAGCATTCTCCATGGAGTGTAATAGTCGGCTCGCAAATCGTGTCGATGCCTCGTTTCTACGCTCTATGGACGACTCGGCGTTTAATTACGTCCCGGCTGATTAAATTATCGTATCGATCACGCCACCGTTCCAACATTCGAGCCTCGTTGGCTCGTGATTCACCTTCGTTTCTTGGAAAAGTCGCCGCCATTCTAGATATCTCCTCATCGGCTGGGCTCGTCCAAGGCTAAGTACGGCACTGAGTCGCTCGAAAAAGCAAAGAATCATCGCTCCACTCGTGCCGATTGAGTAATCTCGGTGACCTTCGCCTAATCACGCGTGATGGCGTCGAAAATTTGCCTACGTTAGAAACTACTGCTTCTAACTACGTACACAGAAAACGTTCGCACCATTTTCTTTCTCTTCTGTCTGCTAATATTTTCCAATCGCGCGTTTCTTATTCGCGATTGGCTACGCGTCGCTCGGGCGATGAAACTGCGTTTTATCTGTAATTACCATTCTTTAATATTCCCTGACCAACTATACTCGTGGAAATATTTCGAATAGAACACGTCGAACGATTTCTGTCGGCTTATCGAGGAAACTCGATGAACGATATGCAACACCGGGAGGTCAAGACGATAAGCGTTTGCAAAAATAACTCGATTCGCAATTTTCCAGTTGCAAATAAATTTTCGATTTATGAATATTTACGCTTCGATTTCGCCGGTTCTCCGTCACGTTTCTACTCGTCGAAGCAACCTTGTCATCGCGATCATCGAGTAGCAACGAGTACACGATTCTTCCGTGACCCTGTCACGAGCAGAATTCACTTTTTCGTCGGGAAAACGTCCTTCGCGGTTACTTGGTTAATTCCTGACAAGAAAAGGAAAGAAAAAACCCGGACGAAAAAAGGAATAAAGAACGTAGAGTGTATTTATATATAACTCGGTTATCGGTATCGCAATTCTCATTATCTTCCTAGCAACAATCGATCGTTACGTAATGAAACGTTTCACGAGACGTTTATCGCGTCGCGAGTACAAGAACAATCGACTCGACAAATAACTGGCATCGACGGAATGGAGGAGCCTCGATAAAAATCGTTACTAATTATCCGTCGAAAAAGAACGCTGCGCTGACTAACGAAACAAACGAGATCTCGCGGTTCGGCGTTTAGGTTACCGGGTAATTAGCGTTTTTCCTTCCGCGTCCTCGCCATCGACAACATCGTGTCCAGAGAAGACACGAGGATTACGATTATCGCGAGGGAGTCGAGTCATCGCACGACGTGATGAAGCAACTCCAACGATCTCTGTGATTATTATGATAAACCAAAGACTGTACGTGACAAGACTCTGCACGATTCGAAAACTTCGTATGACGTATATCGAACACGGAACGAGTACTGCACGTGTTTCCAGATAGAATACGTAACTCGGAATGATCTAGAAAAATTTATAAATACAGGAATAAGTTCACCGATCGTGCAATCTTTTCTGAATGTCCCACGTTTGAAGAGAAAAAACGATTTGTATATACCGCGAGTTTCCTAGAATACCGGGAATGTAAGCGAGATCTATTCGTCGTTCTATCGATGCGTGTCAAGCGTGACAAAGGAAACGTATTTACGTTCCCTCTGTACGTCATCTCTTTTGCTCGAAAACACTGTTGCCCGAGGTACATAAATATTAATCGCTGGAGATGACACTGATCTGTAACGCAGCTGGCTTTAGGTGCAAGGAAGCACTGGCATTAAAACGCTGACCTGTACTTAACCCTTTGCACACGGGGATTTTTTCGTTAGAGAAAAATGGTTTTAAAACGTAAAAAGACGTAGAATTATTTTACTTCGACATTGCACGCATCGTTGGGTGATTTTAAATTTGACATGTTAATTAACATCGATATTTAGAATTTTATTAAATGGCGGTCGTCTCTCGAGTGCAAAACGTTAACCTCTGTTCCCATGTACGACACTCGCGTTTCGCCATTACTATAACGAATAGAAGGCTTTTGCATCGTTACGCGTTATTCCTTCCCTCGTTGACAATTGCTGGACCCTAGACAGCGATTAACTGCACGAATCAACAATATCTACTTTGCTCATACCAAACAATACAAGGACTATCTATGCGCTATTTATTCGCTTCTAATAAAACACACACGGACTCGATGGTACCGAATAAAAGATAAGATCGTCGTGTTGCGAGTACAGAACCGAACTTTCCGTCGCGAAAGCGCAACAGAACTTTAAACTCTCTTATCGCGTCCTATTCATCGTACACGCGCGTACACTCGCCGACAAAAGCCGGGAGAGAAAGATTCGCGGATTTTCGCGTGTTCTCCGTTCTCCGAGACGCGGAGACTACAGCGCGGAAATTGGCTCTCGAAACGAACCTTGTCTGCGAGTGTATCGACTGAACGCCTAATCTGCGAAGCGGGTAAGAACTCGACGATCCAACCTGATTCTCTAATTTCAGAATTCCCCTTGAAATCGAAGATCCGAACGAAAGGATGAGCAAGCAGTACACGAGGAGCGAAGTTGTCAACAGCAACAGCAAGGAGAAGATACTGATAATCCTGCACGACAAGGTGTACGATGTCTTGAGCTTCCTCAACGAGCACCCGGGTGGCGAGGAGATCCTGCTGGACCACAGAGGCAAGGACGGTTCCGAGGACTTCGACGACGTGGGTCACTCGAAGGACGCCTTCGACCTGATGTCCAAGTATCAGGTCGGCGAACTGATCGAGTCGGAAAGGTCCAACAACGCGCCCAAGCTGAGCTGGACGTCCGGCTACACGAAGGACGACAAGAACAAGGATCAAGGAATATCTCAGTCCGTGTTGGCCATCATCGTCGTCGTCCTGATCGCGATCGTCTACTACGTGTACTTATAATTTTAGCGAATAAGGTTCGTGGTCTTATGGGTTCTATAGAAGAAACGAAAGAGTGCGAGAAGAGAAATCGGCGACCACGTCCGAGCGTGATACAGACTATTGTGACTGTTTCTTCTTTCTTTTCCGCCTTCTTTCGATACTTATGTTACTCGAGTGCGGTGTTTGAACGTCGCGCGACGTTGTATAGTATCCTGCGACATCTTGTCTAGAGAAGCTCGTGCTCGTCGAGCCTGTTCGCCCGCTGGAAGCAACACCAGGGGCGTCTGCTGCTAGAGAAATTCTGAATGTTCACTTGTAAAATAGAAGTCGAAGCTACTTTTCCTGGGAATAAATCTTGGTAATTCTGCGAACTAGCGCGATACGTTTTCAGAGCTCTTTCGATCTTTTTCCGTTATCCTTTGTGCGCCTGTCTTGAGGAAATAAATCCTGTTTTTATACACACGCCTCTAATCGATAACCACCTAACGTCTTCTCGTCAGCTTTCTTCGATTAATTCCGATCCAGCTCGTTCCCTTCGTCGACTCTCGTCTTTTCCACCCCCCCCCCCCCAACATTTCTTCCAGACGATTATTCGCGAGAGGAGGAGAGCCGGTCATCTGTACCGTGATAGAAGAAAAATTACCAGTCCATCGATCGTATCCGTAAGCCTGTGTACGAGGCGGCTGATTGACCCGTGTTCGAACCGCAGGTTCTCCTCGACCAACTTAATCGTTAAATCGGAGTCGTTCCTAAGCGAACCATCGAGAAGAAGCCCGACGGGCATTTGCATTCGAATGGCTCGCATTACAAAAGCCTCGTTACAAGTTTTCAATGAGAGGAAGAAGCGGGATAGCGACGCGATCCGATCGATCGGGCCTCCTTTCGTTCCGCTGGATCTCGAGGAGACGTGCGCCTCTGTCTCCCCGCGCCATTTCCGCGCCGGTCCTCGAAAATTCGCCAATTTCTCGGCCAATGCCGGGGCGAAAACAAATTCGAGCACGCGGATCACGTAACGCTCGCGCAAATTAAATCTTGCTCGATCGCGCTCCATTTGACCGCGTAAATCGTTTAACTCTCTGCTCGCGGATTTGAATTCCGCGGCGAAAATTTAATACACCGAGATTGAGAATTTCGACCCCCCCTTTTTTGTTTTCCATTCGGCAAACGAGTCACAGCTATGGCACACTCCGTTAATCCGCGTAAACCGATTAAAGAAAATCGGCCGCCGAGTCGCTTTAAATAAAATGGTAATTGTCACCTGTACGCGCAGCTTGCTACTCGGGTCATTTCGACCTTATTGCCCCTCGAGCGAGCGGCAAACAGAAGCGACGAATAATTTGGTGGACTAATTGGTAGAAAATCAAAGGTATTAACGAACCGGGCCGATTGTCCGTGTCAACTGGAGCGGGAGAATTTAACAACGCGAGGAAGGTCGAAAGAGGGACGCGACATCGGAGGGCAGACGGGAATTGCCCAAGGAAGAGACGCCCGTGCCCCGTGTTCTCGCCAAATGGACAATTTTCGGCCGGGAAAATTTATTCGCGAGAAATTTGAAACATTTTGCGACCCGACGACTAAACTTGGCAGCGACTCGAGAGAGCGCCGGTCGATAAGATTAGACAAGGCCCAACGACATCGAGCGATCCTATCGTTCCGGTAATTGACGTGATAATTCGCGTGGAGCATGCGCAGTGGTATCTTTGAAACGCCGATATCTCGATCGTTTCCAACTTATTGACGTAATTTGAAAACACGATTACACGATGTATACGTATGTCCGTGATATAAATATACAACGTTTGTTTACCAAAGAACGATATCTCGCAGCGATCCTCGGCGCGGAATTTCTTTTATCCGACAAATTATATCATCGACGCATTTAACCCGCGAGGGTGAAAATCAAACGGCCCGGATAGCATTCTCTCTCCTGTATAGGAACCGAGTCGATAAATCCGTCTCGAGGATCCGCCTCGTAAAAAATCAAACCGATATTCCGGGGCATGTTGTTCCTCGTGGCTTCTTTTAACTTGCAAACGAATTTCGAGAGGAATAAAAAGCCACTTGGTCCGCCGAATCGATGTCAAGCGTTCGAGACCGACGAAATAGCCGAGATACCATCCTCCGTGAAACGAAGAATTCTTCGCCAGTCACAAAGGGTTGAAAGGTATTATTAAATATTCCCTTGGTAACCGAGTAAAGCCACTTAATCGACATGGGACGGGAATCAATGCGGTTTCCGATCGATTTTCCCCGTTTTCAAGCCCCAGACCCGTCCCACGATTATCCTTGTTTTTCTACCCGATTCCTCCTTCCTGTTTACCGTTGTCGTTACCCTCGCCACTCGCCGACCGTCTCTAATATCTTCGGGGAAATTCAATTACTTATCGTAACCCGCACGATCTTCCGGTTTCGCGGGGACAACGCGATTCGTGCCTTTGTTCTGCTCGTCATCGTTACGGTCGCCTTTGTTTCGCTCGTCATCGTTACTGTTAGCTTTTCCTTGCATTACGCGGGTAAAGAAAATCCGCGTGGTAATACACGTTGCTCCAGCCAAGTCGATAGACACGAACGCAACGTACGATTACGCGTTTGAAAAATAAAATTGTTATTCGATTTTAAACGCGTTCCCTGTCATAGGTGCCACGAGGTTCGAACCAACGCGATGCTTCTTGTTCTTCTATTAGACGATAATATTCCTTCTATGCGACGATAAACGATTAAAATCAACGTCCTCTTATTCGTCCCTTATCCCAGAAGATACCTCATTCCTGGCAATAGGATGGAGCCACGGGTGAACAGTGGAACCTTGAACGACAAGGAGTCGATACCGGACCACACAGTGGCCAAAAACCGGTCCTGCAACCTGTCAACTGTCCACGCGGAATTTTGAACGGAACACTCGCTTAATTTGCAGCCACTCTGCGCTATCCTTAGCAAAAGCTGCCGAACCGAGAGACATTAAACTTGGCGGAACAAAAGACGGGGGTAGGAGGAAAAGCAAGAGCGACCGCAAACCAGCTGAATGGGCTCGTTGCGTAACGACGATCCCTTGTTCCTCGGTTTCACTCGCGAAAGGAAGAAGGAAGCGGCCGAGAGAGGGTGGGCGGAAGATCCGGTGGAAGAG
>NW_016909085.1:437875-451795 GCF_001483705.2 Eufriesea mexicana
AAGAGCGGCGAGCGCGAGGAGGGCAGATGGTGGCCGCTGGACGGGAAGGATGTGCGGTTTTCCACATGTGTCAACCGGTGATCCAGGCCTGCTCGCCGCAAACCGCGCCCATCGGAGGAAGATGGCCGAAGCGGAAGTCACGCTCGCGGCAACGCTTTCTGCGGGAAGACGAGCTGGACACAGGCCGCGGATCGATTAACGATCGCGCGAGGATACTCCACGATTAGCGTCAACAGCGAGCACGCATCGCTGCACGCAACAGGTGAGAAGTTTCCGTAAGCGCGTGCGGTTATTCACGCATCGAGGACCGTGGTAATTGGGCGAAAGCGAGCTTATAGCGCTTCCACTCGTTACAACGATGACATTGTGCGAGTTGCCGGCTACCGATCGCGCTGATTCGCCGCGTTCGATAGCCGGGTAGCGGGGAATTCGAATTTTTTCGATTTCCAATGAAACGAAACGAATGTCGGAATTTTACTCTGTTCTCGAGACGAGTAGGTGAAGTCGGGAAATTATTTTTTCCCGATTTATACTCGAAATATCCGCCACCGGTAGCCTCTGCTCGGCTGATTCGAATTAACCCGAATTTCTGGTTGCTTTTGAATTCCAACTGGAGCGGGACGTGACTCGATACGAACGTCGACGACAATCGGTCAACGGGGTCGGGGAAAAATAGCCGAGTAATCTTGTCATCCCCTGTGGTGGGAAAAGGAGGGCGGAGAAGGCGAAACGAGGAAACGAACCGGATCCGCGTATAACAAGTTTTCTAGAGTTTCCTCTGACTCCACCTTCGCCAGCCCCGATACACGATACGATACTCCGTTCGGCGCAGCATTCTCCCAATTTTGTCCCTTTTTCATAGTCGTAACGAAGCATCGCGGCTACGATACGACGACGAGAAATAAATTCGACCGGAGGCTCGTAAAATAGTTTACGGTTACCCTTTGGCTCGACCGCACGGAAAACTCACGCGCCATTTTTTCCCCTCTCTCTCGGGGTCGGTCGTGAATTCGGAAATTTTTGTAAAACACCAAAGGTAGCACACAGGTCTCGCGCGTTTTACACCTCGGATAGTAAACCCGGAATTACTCGGAACCTTCGAGCCGACCCCCCGTAAGAGACTTCCTTTACCGCAGTTCCACCCCGTTTCATCGGCGAATCGCTGGAATCGGCGATAAATTAACCCGACGATAATTCCGACAGGGAATATCTCGATTGCGCGAGTTTTCCCGCCTCGTTCCCCCGCCCGTGCCCCGATAACGAGTATAAGAGCCGAGGCGAGTCCGAGGAAATTTCGCGGCGCCTCGTCTCTCGAACGAAATTTCCTCGTGGACAGTCTAATATCGCTAAAAGCTTTTTAATAAACAGTCTTTGAGCACATCGGTGCGGCTGGTTGCTCGCGTAAGAATACGGCCGCGTGCAGGGGCTGCCTTCTCACGAGAAATTCTCCCCTTTCTCTGCTGTTTCTCCTGCTGGGACAGTGAAACGAAGACAGTGCGGGGAATTCAATGGCGAACCCCCGCCGGAAGAACGCGGAAGCGACTACGGTAAGAGGAATTTGGGAGAAATACACGGGGGCGAATCGGGGGTTGATAGAAATGGTATTAAAGCGAGAGGGAAAAGGAACGGAGAGAGTGGGTACACGGTCGAGCAAACCATGTTTCTGGATGAAAAGTTGAACGACGAAGTACGGGGGAAAAAGACGCGAAAAGTATGCCGATACGGGGTGCGCGAGGAAAAGCAGAGAAATAAATAACGTAGTAGTTGCGAAACAGGGAAAGGGAGATTCGTGGGTGGAGGAAGAAATTGGAAAGGACGGGGGAGAAATAGAATCGGGATGAGAAACGAATGCCAGGCGTGAAAAGCGGACAGGGGCGAAGAGGAAATGGAAGGAGCCGAGAATAATAAGAAAATGGAGCCGCGAATTAGGGACTGTTACGAGTTACGATCTTCGAAATACCGCGTGTTCGATGAAACAGAAATTAAACGTAGCAGCGCGGGGAAATTAGAAAAGCTGCGGCGGAGGGGGGCGAACGTAAACGGGGAAGAAAAATATCGGCGAGGAAGCTCGACTGGCCGAGAGGAAATAAGCAAGGACAAATAAAATCAAAAACCGGAAAGAAAGAGGCGGGAGAAAGAAGGTCGGAATGAAAGTACGCGTCCGAAGTTTACCTTTCGCTAACAATCGCCGCGAGGGGGCGCGGCGCGGGACGGGGGGTTGAAACAACGTATGAAAATGCCGGCTGCGCGGGGGAAGGGGGGCGAAGCCGGAGGAAGACGGTTGGCTGTTTATTTTACGAAGTAGCTAAAACATACGATATTGTCTCCGGCAAAGTGGTTCTCTTTTCGCGTTTTCACCACTTCGTTTCGCCACCCTTTCTCTCCCGAACCGTGTCTGTTTTCAGTTTTCTACCCCGCCATCGCGCCACGTCCCAGCAGCTTTTCTGCGAAAAGCATAAATTACCGTCGAGAATTATGGCGAAATGACACGCGAGATCTCGTTCGCTTATCTCTCGGCTCCGCGCCACCCCTCGCCGGGTGGAAGAAAGAAGAAAGGGGTGGCGAAGCAGGATCCGACTCTCACGTGAGCATTTTTACGTTCGTCACCGTGCCACCTTACGTCTCGCGAGGGGCATATTACGTAATTACCGCAGGGAAACATCGACCGGCAAAGGCGATCTCGAGATTAACGCCACCCTCGCCGTTTCTCGCGTCGAACCGTGCATTTGTATCGACGGAAAAAGGGAAAACGTTCCGGGAACGACTAATCGAAACCCTCGTGCTTCCACGAGTCAACTTCTTCGATTCTGCAACGATTCGACGAGAAACGAAGATCCCTTCGCGAACGAAGATATTCCGATCGCGAGTAACCCTTTGCGGTGGATCGCAAACTTGGCCAGCGAGAGCTGCGATTTTCCTTGAATCGCGCGCGGTCTTTCACTCGTGATTAAGTACTGCAATTTCCGATATGTAGCGGTCAGTGTGCAAAGTTCACGGTGGAGGGATTTACAAGCGCAAATTATCGAAGCGAAACCTGTAGCAAAGAGAAGCCAAGGCTCTAACGATTTACGGATTCGCGCAAACGAGATTCAAAGGGAAGGAGTTTGAGAAATTGCGGACGAGGAGGGAAATTCTGGGGGAATTTGTGGAAAAACACGAGGATCGGGAGCCCGAGCGTTTCCGTTCGAACAGGAAACCGATAGCATCGGAGGACCACCCCTGCAAAGGATACTCGTTAAAGGAACGATTTCGCTCGTTTTCTAACGCCTCGGCCGGAAATAGCAGGAATTCGTGGTTAGTCGCTTCTTCGACTTCCATTTCCCGTTCCACACACGAAACTGACACCTACGTCCATCCGATTTCACGCGATGAGCATAACGACACGTATTATGCTATTAAATCTGACCGCCATTGCGTTGATTTAAACCGAGTTAAACGATATTCTAAGAAGCCCCAATTTCAAAATTATTTCCAACGAGTAGAGGCCTAAGGAAATCGGATTAAATCGAATAATTAATTTTTTTTTTTAAATAAATAACGATTGGTGCGAACGGGGCGAGACTTACCGGGGGTAACAGAGTTGTCTAAACGTGTCGGAGTGAAAAGAACTCGGTCCGCGAGATAGAAAGAATCCGGCGATTACAACGTGTTTATCTCGCGAAACTTTCCCGGACCAGAGTCTGTTGCACCGACTAAAAAGCGAAACCGAGTGGAAATCTTTTAAAATCTACTTTTTCCCATAAAGATCCCCAGGTTTTATCTAACCCGGCTGAAACGCAGCGAAAAAGAAATCGAAAAGAGAAAAAGAAACAATCTCGAAAAAAGAATAAAAAGAGGACGAGGAAAAGAAAGAAAAATATGAAACACGGAATAAACACGAAATAAACACGTTTCATTCACGGAAAACACATGCTGCTCCGCTCCATAGATCACCGCGATACGTACGAAGAAGAAAGTGGTCATAAACCGAAGAAAACTCATACCTATGGTCTGCGAAAAATCCGTTAAAACTCGGAAATCCAGCGTATTCGTCGTGGCAGAGGCGGCACAAAGTTCGGAGAAAACACGGATCGGAAGCGGAATGGCGCGGCGACGATCGAGAGATCCGTTGGATCGGCGAGAGGAAGAACTGGAGGACAGGAGGGCCCGGAGGACGAACTCGAGGATCCTCGCGCGTGGACGATCGACCGGGAACTGAAAAGGCAGAGGGTTCGAAGGACTGTCATGCGCCCCTGATTCCGTTTCGGCCGCTGTTCAGACTCCACCCACCTTCATTCATTCACGAACGGAATTACCAGCCGCTGCTTTTCATTATTCCGGGTCTTACCGTGAAGCTTTGCATCGTGACCCGAACCGTACCCCCGGGAAAAGGGAAAGTTGCGCGGCCTGTTCGAGTACGTCGACCGGCAAGGAGGGAGGAAAGACGGGGCTACGTTTCCGAATGGCTCCAAGTTTCCAACGGAGCAGTAATTTTCAAAATTCTAGATGACGAATTCAGCCGCGGTTCCACCCATAACCGTAGAACATATTCGAGAGCCCTGGTCTATGAGATTCCTCGATTTTCCTCTATTTTCCTCGATTTTCCGAAAATTCGGTGATCGACTAAAATTCGAGAAACCGGCGTAGTTTAGAATAAAGACTACTAGAAGTCGAATTACGAATTGAAATTTCACCGGTGATTAAGAAATTTCTGAAAGAGTCTCCTCCAACGTCGAATGGCTTAATTAAAATCATGTCTGCGAGGAAATTGCCGATAACCTTGGCGAAGATGCGGAACGATGATCTAGATAAGACGTCGTCTCGATGAAGAGGAAGATAGGAAGACAAAGGATGATAGGAAAATGGGCGAGAGATAAGCGGAATATCGGAGCGGCTGGTGAAACGAGGGCTTGCCAGGGCAAAAAGGCAACCGGAGGAAATCGGAAAGAGAAGGTGGCCGCACGTGAAAAGCTCCTGTTGCCCCGTGTCACGACGTCCGGGGAAGGCAGCCGCACCTGGCGTGGCAGCTGTTAGAAACCGTCCGTTACCTGGTTCCCTAGCACCTGTTTGGATTGCGTGCCGCGTGGACCTTCGAGAACTGCCCATAGCAACACATGGCGCTGAGCGCCGGAGAGCGCCAGGAAAACCCGAAGCCTGGTAGGTGCTCGTTTGGCCCCCGGTCTTTCCCAACTCGCTCTACGAGCCGAATAGGTCCCACCACGCCACTTCCTATCATAACCCCCATATTCCTTTATATATTTTTCTTTCGGAAACAGCGTTTCCGAGCTAGTATCCACGTTAAACTTGTTCTACAACGGTTAACCCCTTTGATGTTCCAATCGAGCTCTCCCGACTGAGAGATTCCTCTACGCGAAAACTATTCCCCCTTTGAAGACAAAGTAGTCTCAAAACCGCGCGCATATGGGATTTTTGACGCTTAACTTATCGCGATCTTTTTTAAACGTTTCGTCGAAATTTCGCGTTCAATTATCCGCTTTTGTTACTCGCCTCTGCGATTTTTCTTCCACCGTACACGCGTGTGGTGGATTTTTTTAAACTTCTTTCATTTTCTCATCCAACGGTCACACCCGATCGATCGCGATAGGTCTGGTGGATATTAAAACCTGTTTCCGGCCTGTGTCGGTGAAAAAGAATCGGGGAAATATGGTATAGAAGCGCGATTCCCGTGAGCGACTAACGCGTAGACAATACATCAGCGACGGATAATAATAAAGGCATCGCGTGTGCGTAATTATCTAGCGTACTTTCCTGGAATTAATTTCGAGCTTCGCGAGGGAAGAGCTTTTTTACCCTCTGCTCGGCGACCCACTGCCACCCCCTGCCGTGTCGCGCGGTTATTTAGGAAGCACGAGAACTTCGTCGCCGTTGACGAAAGGGAGGTTAAAAGAAACGCGTCGCGTCGCGTCGTGACCCGGAATTCCACGGTTTTTGCGCCGCACTCCTCGCGGCATTTTAAAGCTGAAACTTTTTCCGAGATTAAGCGCTTAAGGAAGTTGCAAGTTTCGTAAAGTGCCCGTACATCCACGTGCCCTGATCTCCTATAGATAATAAATACGCGAGCGGAAGAATGGCGCCGCGCGGAGACGCGATCATGGCAGCCGAAAGATGGAGATTCGACGCGGCGCTCGATCTCTCGAGAAGGATCGATAATTCAGACAACTGCTTTTTTCCATCGGGCTAAATATTTCGCGCGAAAAAGGCATTTCGTCGTCGCGTCTTCAAAGTCGCTGCTAATCGCCTTTTCTTTTCCCTCTTTCCGGTAGATCGCGATGAAGAAGGAAGGCAAAAATGATTTATGCATGGCAGCTCCTCGACACACGATGAGGTTTTAGCCGACTACGTTAGATGGCGCGGTTGCTATCGATCTAGCTTCTCGCTAGCCTCTGCGGATTTATTTTCCTCGTTTTTTTTATAACTCGAGAGCTACTACTTTCCAGATTTTTCCACGCCACTCGCGATATAGAATATTCCCAGAATATCGTCCATTATACCCAATGGACGCGTAAAAGTATCAAAAAATTTGCAAAATTTCCAAAAATGTACCGTAATTTCAATAAACCTTACTCGCTCGTTCTCCAACGCGGTGTAATACCGCGTTTCCATACCGATTTAATTCGCAATGGAGAACAACGACGGTCCTTATTAATCGACCAACCTAATCGATGCATCACGTGAATAACTGGCTCGCCAGTTACGCGATCGTTGTTATCCATGAAACTCGATTACGTAAGGATCTAGGCAGCTCGACGCGACAAAAGTTCGCGGTCGCGTTCCCTGCAACAATTATCACGGATGGACTATGGTCACGTGAAAACGACGCAAACGCGTGCCTCCTGAATTTTAGAATTTCCCTAGAAAAAAAAACCCCTAGTATATCTCCCTCCGCAGTAACGCTTCGAGGACAAAGAGCACCGTGTTACGACACGTTCGTCTTCAACGAGTCGTCAATCGTCTACGTCAATTATCCCATCAGCCTGCGTCGCGTCATGGAATTTTTCTCCGTTGCTCCTCTCCGTTTCCCCGCGAGCGAATAATTCGAAGATTCCGCTATACGTGGTTGAGGACGAAGAAATAAAAGAGGAGCGGTTCTCGTATCGCGATTCGAGGAAGCAGGGTAACGCGGGCGCGTCTGGTCGAGATGGGCGAGACTGAAAAGTTTTAATGCGACCGCGGAATCGACGAGTTTCAATTCGTCTCTGCCGGCTAACGAACCCTGAACCAGAAGGGAAATACACTTTTTCAGAACGCGCGGCCGTAATTGAGCGAAGAGAAGAGGGCAAAACAGGGGTGAACGAGCGTAATTACGAACGGGCGACCGATTCCAGCGGCTTTCCAACGGAGAAACTGGACGACGCCGGGGCGACCACCGTAACCCCCCGCGAGCCTGTTTATCGTCGATGGAAAGAAACGCGGTCGAGACGAGAAAATGCCGGGCAAACCGGCGAAATTCACGGGACGCGTTCGTAAATTTGATTTACGTTTAATAAGATAGTTTGGAGAAAACCTCGGAGGTGCCACAACGCTTGTACGGCTGCGGAGACAAGCATCTCGTAATAGTAACTCGATTGTAATCGCGAGTGGCGAAGCTAAGATAACGAGATCGATCAGCGAGCATCGTGAATGGGCGGAGGGATGAGAAAAGAAGACGCAAACGAGACCCTCCAATCTGTTCACCTGTGCTCGAAGCGAGAGAAGCAAGCAAGGATTCCGGGCGCGTTTCGTATCGTATCGAGAAATTAGGGGTAGCCAGAGGAGGGGGATAATGTAGCGCGAACAAGCCGGTTTTATTGCTTCGAACGGGAAACATCCGGCGCCAGGATCACGGAAGTATTACAATAAACGAGACACGTTTCTCGAGTGGAAATACGCGAAATATTGCACGAGCTAAGGGCACTCGAGAGTATCGAAATAGCACCGCTTATTGTTGACTGAGAGAGAGAGAGAAAGAGAAAGAGAGAGAGAGAGAGAGAGAGAGAGAGAGAGAGAGAAGGAGGAAGAGAGGGAACGCGAAGGAGGAAGAAGGAGAAAAGGAGAGAAAGAAGACGTACGACGACATTGTCTCGGTACAAAAGGGAAGTGTAGAAATAGGGCGGAAAACGAGGAAAACGGATCGGAAAACCGCGAGGTCGTTAAACTTGGGATTAAGTTCGCACAAAGGCTGACACTTAGAGGTCCCTTTGTTCGTCTGGAAATTCGCCGAAATTTCCCTCTAACCCCGATCAATGGAGCACCCCGTCCTACCTCTTTGCTTCTTTGCAATCTTGGATAACCGATGAAAAATTGGCCACGCGAGATCAATGAAATCGCCCGTGCCGAGCACCGATCGAACCCGACGATTCGGAGACGTCGCCGAGTGGCGGTACCGTGCCTTCGACCCCTCTACCACGCAGACAAGCGCTCGCAGATGGCGCTAGTTTGTTGTCGCATACCGGCGCGCGCGGCGAATTAATCTTTCGCTAGGATTCCGATTGTCCGGGAAGGAAAGAATGGCGAATCGCTTGGGCGAACGGGAAGAAGCTCGAACACAGTGGTCGTTAGACGAGAGTGTGTCAAGATCGACGTAATACGGAAGGGAGAAAAGGGGAGAAGCCGACAAAGCTCGGAAGAAGAAAAGTTGCGGCCGTGGAGTGGCCAAGAACAAAAGGTCTGCATCGGTTGGTTTTACCTCTTGCGAATGCGAAAACGTAACGAGCCACTTGGCCACGTTGCATATTCCAGCTGCTGGATAACCGTCGTTACGTAAAATCTGGCCACGGTTCCGCTAATTAAAAGCCGCTCGATTGTCGCTTTCGACAAACAACTCGAAGCCTCTTTCGCTCCCAACTTCCGATCCTACTGATTCCAGGATAGCGTTTCTCGCGTCCCGGGTGAAACGACGCGTGGAGGAGAAGCGCGAGAGGAATCGCGTGAAATCGGTTAACGCGAAGATGTCAAGTTTTCCCGAAGAAACGAAAGAAGGAGGATCGGCTGTGGAACGCGGCTTCTTTATTTTTCACGGGGCAGGAGAGACGGCACGCGACGCGAGGAGGAGGAAAACGACAGGAAACGCTGAATAATTTCCTCATTATCCCCCGTGGTCGGTGAATTCCAGATTTATTAGCCGTGCTTGTGCAATAAACCATTCGAATTGAGGCGGACCGGCGCGGAATCGGTCACGGTACTAACGATTTAATGCCGGTAATCTCAATTCTAATCCACTTTGGAGACCTACTTTTCCCTAATGGAATAGCCTTCTCAAACCTTCTGCCTATTGCGTAACTCGAACCTTCGAATTATCTTTGAAACGCATCCGAACGATGAAACGCGAGAGCAAACGAATACCGATCGGAGACGCGTGTCCGAAAATAACGGAAACGGAAACGGTTGTTCAAAGCGTTCGAACACTGCCGAGCAAATAGCTGGATGACTACGACCATTAATAAGGAGATCGCGTAAAGGCAAATCGGAGACGCGTGTCCGAAAATAACGGAAACGGAAACGGTTGTTCAAAGCGTTTCGAACACTGCCGAGCAAATAGCTGGATGACTACGACCATTAATAAGGAGATCGCGTAAAGGCCTCGAGAACGGCTAAATTCGTCGGACGAGCAGACGCTGGAGGCCTTGGCACGAAGTCGAACGTGACGATCGTAAAACCGATGTCGTCCCGCGCGGTAATGGCGTATGAACATTTCTCACTCACCTCGCGAAGCTCCTTGATCTTTAGCCCTCCCTTGCCGATTATGCATCCGGCCTGGCTCTGGTGCACCAGCATGCGCACGTCGATCTCGTCGATGCCGTATCGGGACCCATTCTGAAATCGGTTCCAAGATTTAGCACCTCGTCTGCCATCGGTTTGGACGTGATTTGCACTTTCGAAGCGCTACCGTTGCTCTAAGTGTCTCTATGTTCACGTCGCAGTACGTTATTTCTTATTTTTCTCATCTTTTTTCTTTTTCTGTTCCTTCTTTATTCTTTCGTTATAGACCTATCTAGCTAGCAATACGTTTCGAGTCGTTCTGAGAGAACATTGCGCATACATGGTTCCGTAACGTGGAGATTTATGGTAATAGCCGTTCTTTAAACAGACGGTAAATATTCGTGGCACAATGCGTTCTTTGGAACTAGACTCTGAACCTTCGACGTCGCCAATTCCTCAGCGAAGATACCGATCGTGTCGTCGATAAAGGTACAGGGTGTTCCATGCAAGCGGAGAAATTAAAAGAGACGTTTCACGAGGTTAATTCGAGCGAGTTTAGATTCTCTACGTCTTTCGTGATGCACTCATGCAGCTATGAAATGCACTCCCCTCCGTACAGGACACCCTGTAAGCTGGAGCAGTATCGTAGTTAGCACCCTGTGGACCAACTGGACCAACCAAAGGACAGTCTGACGGGACAGAGTCGAGGCAGATACTCTCCCAGATGGCTGGAGAATCGACCGATCAAGGTGCTAACAGTTACCGAACCAACCCTCGTATGCTCTAACTATACTGGCTTAACAGTTCTACTAAAATAAGAAAAAACATGTGAAAAGTCTCACGATTGAGTCATTTCTTTTCCCGTGTGATCCTCTTCTGGTAGCAACACTCACCTCCTCGAGATTAGGTACGACCTCGTTCAACACTTGAAGAACGGTAGGCAGATCCGAGCTGATGGTAAGCACCCTAGAATCAAAAACACTCCAACAATTACTCCGGTCCTCGGTCCACCATTACGATATTACGTGCTATACACGTTGCCCTTCCTCATCGAATCGTGTCCACGAACTTTCACCCCTTCCGTGGAAAATTAGCCGTGGAAATGCGCGAGCTGTGCTCGAGGCAACTCGAACGCCAACCAAATCCCCCGAACCAATCGATTCTATATTTTTCCTCCCGTCCTTTTTTCCCTGCTGCCTAACTTTTTCGCGTCTCGATGGTCTCTTTACCTCTCTATACCGAGCGATTTGCTTCCTCCGGTACTGTCCACGATTTTATTCCGAAATTTCGACGAACGGACGATAGACACCCTTCGAGTTCGTCCTGGAACGAAATTCGCCTGGCACAACAACTCGCACCGAGTGATTCGCGAGCGATCAGCTGCCTCTCGTGTCTCTGGGATAGCTGAGCGGAAACGTGGGCTCGGCCATCACGGAAAATATCTAGCTGCTACTAGGGAACTTTCCGGGGAGCGTTTCAGGACAAACACGGAACATGGGAAACGGCGTGGAGCACAAATCAAGCAGGTCCTCCTCCGTCTGTTCTCGCCTTCTTTTTAATCGTCCGCTATGGAGTCCGCGCGGAACTGCCGGGAATATCTCGTCTCGTCTTCTGTCTCGATCGATATGGCGTCCGAGACGCGTTGTTTTCGTGCCGACACGCCGGAAGTCGAGGACCGGAGACTAACGATCGCTCGCGGAATCGGAGGAATCTGGGAAACTCTCGGGGATCGGGGGAAATTTCGGTGGTCCTCGAAGCACCGTCGATATCGATAAAATCCCCGGGATTTTTCATCCCGGCACAATTCCCGGCTATTCCATCGCGCTCGAGAGCAGAATAGGATCGCGTTTCTCGATCATAGGCCGGATTTTCCAGCAGCTTTTCACACTCTGTGTGCCACTCGATCGATCGTCGAGGCTCGAATAACACCGCGAGGAAGCGAGAGGCAGCCGAAAGTCGAGATTCCGTTTCGGCAAGTCGTTTCGCGCGACTTATTTTCTTCGCCTAGCGAAGGAGAAATGTGGCTCGTTCGACACGATTCGATTAACTCGCGACACGGTAATGTACTCCAATTTCGAGGTAGTGCTCGAGTGAAACCGGAAGCCGCGCACGTATCGACGCGCATCAATCCTCCGCGTGTTTGTTTCCTTGGAAAGATCGAAACGGACGATGGATGGCCAGTGGATTCTCGGCCGAGTGGAAGCTTCGATTAACGTTCGACGAGAAGTTACCGCGATTAGAGATTTCGATCTTCGTTTGGAAGAAGCTGGAGGAAAGTTGCTTCTTACACCGATACCGAATTAAACACGCTGCGCGTGAATGATCGTCCGCGTTGAACGATCGAGCGGAGTCTCGCCGAGTCAACCGTCTCGCTGGCCATCCCGACGTTCCATGAGAAGTAAAAAAAAAAAAATAAAAAATAAAAAAATAAAGAAAGAAAAGGAAGAAATTCTTTGAACACGTACGTCAAGTGAAACATCCACAGATATCGGATCGATATTTCTTTTTTCTCTACCTCTATTCTAACTTCTTTTGCAATGCTTTCGCACTCTCCTCGATCCCCCTCCGACAGAGTCGAAGCTTTCGGGATCGATACCACGCGTTTACGTGTCGCAAAGCCGCGAGCTTCCTCTTACGAACGACGTTCCTTCGATCGTCGCGCGGTTATTTGTTAATGTTAACCATCGACTGGTAGGGTGTGGAGTTAGAACGAGCAACTATATATTCCTCCGGAGCGAAGCTGAAATTTCATTTTACTTTTTGGCTGAAATGTGAATGCACGTTAATCTTCGTCACAGACAAGAGTGAGTTTTATTCGATCGCTGTTTGTTTAGTGACAATTGCTCGCTGTACTTCGAAATTATAGCGACGTTCGATTGGACAAGAAATTAATCCAGTGTTAGTACTAGTAGTCACACGTTCGATGAGAAAGAAAGTGAGACAATACGATGCAGAATGAATCATGCGAGCAGGGCAAGTCGTACTTGAACGTGATCTATTTGTTTCTAATCGCAGACAGAGACTGTAACGACCTCACACCAAACACGTGAAAAGATCAGGAAGACCTAAGAACATACATCTACTATAATCTACGTATACGAGTCGCTCGTCGATCAAAACGATCAATTCCAAACTTTTAAATCCCTTTTTCTATTTCCTTTTTTATTTTTTCCCCCAATTTCAGCGTTAAAGCACTCGACCGGTGTTGAACGCTTTCGCGAGTGCAGCCCCGTATATCTGACATCGCAGAAACGTGACTTTGTGTGGCCATTTTCATTCGCCATGTATAGAAAAAAATTACTTTCGGGTCATGGATCTGACATTACTTTCGTTGCTCGCGTGTTCCAATTAAAAATATAAAATTTCGCGATAAAAGCGAAATAATAGCGATTCCGACGTTCCTTCATCCAATTATACGATCTGCAACCGTTAAAGCGTCGCCTTGTTAACCCGTGATATTCGAAATAAATATTTGTTCTCCATTTCGTGGATTTAATCGATTCGACGAACGAGTGACCCATATATATATATATACAGAACAAGTGTATCGAAAGCGAGTCAAAAAATCGGCCGATTTCGTGAGGGGGAAAAAAGAAAAAAGAACGGACACAAGTGGGATTAGCGATTTTTATGATCTAACCATCGAACATTTTCCTTCATGACCGACCTCGTCGGTGGTTTGCATCGACAACCGAGGCACAGGTATACGCACGACTTGTCTCCGTCGCGTGACTCGACTTGTATCGCACAGCTGGTATTTTTTTCTCTTTCCGTCGAATTGATCCCACCCTACCAATTATGGGAACAGAGCTACGTTCACCCTACTAGTCGAGGGTTAATCATGCGCTTTTCTCCTATATAACGGGCGCCGTCTCGCGATCACCAGACACGAGATCGTTCGATGGTATAACACGGTCGCGAGGGAACGGTTTCGTTAGCCAGGCGACGTCGTCTGAAACCGTGAAAACGGCCATCACCAGCTACTTCTACTCTCCCTAGACGCGGCTTCTAGCCCGATTCTTTCCACGGTCGCACGCAATCGTGATGGCGAACCGGAGAACCGTGTTGTTCGTTCGTTTCGACGGGCAGATCGGTCGAAAGTCATCGCCACGATGAAAACGATAACTGATCCGATGCAACTTTTCTACTAAAACTAACAAGCTTCTCTAAGAAACAAAAAAAAAAAAAAAAAAAAAAAAAAAAAAAAAAAAAAAAAAAAAAAAAAAAAAAAAAAAAAAAAAA
>NW_016909085.1:452812-479708 GCF_001483705.2 Eufriesea mexicana
AAAAAAAAAAAAAAAAAAAAAAAAAAAAAAAAAAATGAAAAAAAATATGGACAAAAAGAAATGGAGGAACTACGTTCTGTGAGTAGGAAAGCTTTGATCGCGAGATTTCCACCGAGAATGAGATCCGTGTGCATCGATCGACGGATGAAATGAAAAATCGAGTTAACCTGTCTTTCCGTTGGAACCTGTTGGACCTACCGGGACAAAGGAACAGAGAGAGCTGTTCCCCTTTTCTTTTGGAACCATTCGAGATCGAATATTCCCGCTTGATTAATCCGTAATGAACGCGCACGGGTCTGGACGGTCGGTAATTGGGTTCGATTGGATTTTCAGATCTGCTTCTTTCTTCCCGCGATATGCAGAATCGGTCGTGTTTACAGAAACGGGGCAAGCTTCGAGAGTGGTAGAAACGAACGTCGTTCGATTGATCGGGACATGGTTGTGTCCTCGTGTTCCGATAACTCGTAGGATCCTGCCACGCGAGTGGGTCCGTAACGATTTGCAACGACACCGTGTGTGATCCTCGAATTTTACGCGGATTATTAAATGGCCGAAATGGTGGAATAAAATCAATTATTCGACCCCGTATGCATTCTAAAACGCGCAAGGCACGGGCTGGCTCTTGTTAATAATTCTGCCGGTCTACGTGCCACGGGGCTGTCGATGTGCATTTTAAAGCAACGTTAATATTCCTCGATCATAAATAATTAATGATTACTTGTCACCACGGAAATTATGGATGCGAAATTCTACTACTAATCGCAGGGCGAGACGACGGTGAATTATAAGCGACGCTACGTTCTGCTTTGCATAAATCGGGCGAGTTAGCAAGAAATTACTGCAACTTTCGCGGAAAAATGAAAAGGGACACGAAGGGGGGTGAAAAAATACGCGGAAGTATCGTTTGAAAATGCCGTTAGATTAACATACACACGGGGTAAACATCCCAGTTGCAAATAGAAATCGCGTTAAAAGAAGCACTGGATATTTACAACCGGCGATAAAAATAATTTACAGCCGTAGCACGTGACATCCCGGTACGGGTATAAATTCTCGTTAGAATCCAGCGGTGCGACGGGCTCTCGAACGAAAAGGGTCAATAGGGGACGTTTTCGCGGAAATGACGAAAGAGATATCTCGATTACTCGCAATTACCGGGGAAAAAAATACGCAGTCGATCGATTTCATGGCCTGAAAACTGTAAATCTTTATTCGAAATCTTCGTTTCAGGGTCTTCTGAAACATGCTCGTCGCGTCTACCATTCTCGTAAATTTCCTGGCGTTTCGCGGCGCTCGTGGAAACTCGGTAAGCAGAAACGTAACACATCTCGAACCCTTTCGTTGCTGATCACGTTCGATAGAGAGTACCCGAAGCAAGAGAGAGAGAGAGAGAGAGATTGCGCGATCCGCGATAAGATCTCGACACGGGTAACCGATCTTAATCGTCATCCCACCCAACAATGACCCACGGAATATTCAATTTACACCTAAGGGGAGGGTCGGCTAAGGAGCTTTCAAGCAGCACCCAAGTGTGCACCCAAAGCGAGCCCAGCAACAAAAGGGTCGACCAAGGTCGAGACACGCGGTCACAGCAGATCGGTAATGACTTTCGACTCGCGGATAGTTTCGTTAATCACGCCGGCAAATCTCTGCCAGGACGATGATGGTCAGTGGTGCGTTGATCAGTGGGGCGTACCTAAAAAGTAAGCGTGACATATCGACGTTAAGCGTGGAATCGGCAGAATATACCGCCTCGTTCCACGGATTAGCATCCGTGTTAGCCACAAAAATTAGAGATAAAGAGAGAAAGAAAGAAAAAGAGAAGTATAAAGAGATAGAGAGAAGGAAAGAGAAACGGAAGAGACAGAGAGAAAGAGACACAACACGGTGTACACATTTCCCCGAGACAATAAAATCGTGAAGTGTAACTTTTCCGAGCATTCGTGGCATCGGGCGTGTTTCGCACGCGCACGCGAGACGACCCGAGCAAAAACGAACAAAACAGAGACAGATCAGAGAGGTACACGGAGAGAAAGACAGGTGGAGAGAGAGAAAGAGAGAGAGAGAGAGAGAGAGAGAGAGAGAGAGAGTCTGCGTCAGAGAAAATGGAAGAGGAGTGTAGATCGAAAGGTGAGAAGAACAAGGATGGTCTCGAACACGCGTCGGTGTAGTTACGAACCGAGCGTGTTACCTTCGTGCTAGTCGGATGAAAGCAGAAAGACGAAAACACCGCGCGTCCTCGCGTCTCCTTCCAAAGCGTACTTATTGGCAAAGCGTGACGGAAGCTTTCGAGTCGAGATCGATTGATCCTGATCGCTGAGAAACACACTCGCACCGATCGTTCGATCGTCTTTTACGGCCTCGGAGTGCCAAGAAGCGGACTCGGACTCGGTCTCGGGTGCCGTGATCCTAGCACGCAGAGAACCTAGCACGCAGTGATCCTAGCGAGAACGAAAGAAGGTGGAAGACGGAAAGAAGCTGCGAGGCGAAGAGAGAAGCGACAAGCGCGAGGAGAGCTGCTTCTCCTCTCGATAGACCTTCGATTCGCTCGGTTGGTCGCAACAACGAAAGCGTCGAAGGGTACCGCGTGTATGCAAAGAAAGAGAGGTGGCCGAAGTGGTAGAATCCGGGACGCGGTGCGATGGGAGAGCCGAACGGGAGGAACGAAGAGAGACAGCGGCCGGGAGGGTGGGAGGAACAGAGACAGGGACCATGCAACCGCAGGTGATGGCAGGTGCAGTCACGAACACCGTGTGCCCAGGGTATCGCGCGTGTTCCCCGTTCGAAAGCTCGCGCGCACTCTTGGATCTTTGCTCTCGGCGATGAATCATCGCGCAACGACGTCGGAGACGCTGGTCGAGGACACGTACAAGGCTGAGAGATGCACAGGCGAGGAGACGAACGAACGAACGAAGGAACGAACAGACACAGGTGATTCAAACGAGGCGGAGGTAAAAAGGAAGACGAAAGAGAAACTGGTATACAGGAGAGACGGTGTACCAGAGAAAGGTGGGAAGACAGAGCTGTACAGGGAAAGAAAGGAGGAAAGAAGTAGACAGAGAGAGGTAAAAAGTGAGCGTGAGAGAAGATAGACAGACAGACGGACAGACAGACAGACAGACAGACAGACAGACAGACAGACAGACAGACAGACAGACAGACAGACAGATAAAGAAAAAGAATCATCAACAGAGAGAACGTCGCTGTGGTTCGATTTTAAAACAGCACAGCGATCCATGTATCGCTGTGATTTAGGTATTCTTGTAATTAGAGACAAAGAAAAATAAGACATTAAGTAGTGGTGTTGGTCATTACCGTTCGGGTCCGGGGCAATCGGGTACAATGATTGAGGCTTTGTACTGTCGGGCCGTGGTGGTTGGTGGTTGGTTCATTGGTGGTTGGTTGGTGGTTGTTGTCGATTGTTGGTAGGGTGGTCCATTTGCCGATCGAGTCAGGGTCCGTCGTTCCGGGCAGGGCAACGGCAGGGCAACGGCAGGGCAACACCAGGGGGGCAACGCCGGGGTTGGGGCGGGGCCAGGGCACAAATCATCAACCAAGTTAGACATCACGTCTCTCACGGCTGGATTAATTTTCGCGGCTTAATCTTCTAACCCCTCGTCTCCTTCCGTTCTACTTTACGGGTTGCACGGATCCGTCGTTCGTGCAACCCACCCCCGACCCTAACCTGTTCTTCCTGTTCTATTTCGTCGTATTTTCGAGTCACGCGATCGATCCGGAGAAATATTTGCAAGGTGCGACGAGTGGTACTGCCGTGTATCGTAAATTCCGCGAGACGGAATCGCCGCGGGTCGCGGCGAACAATCCAGCGAGAGTTTTAATCACGCTGACCACGGACAATGAAATTAATTAGAGAAACGGCGCGAAAGTGTCCGTCAACGGACCCCGGTCTCGCGATCTTGGACGGAAAACGCGAGAAGAAGCAACCGCGCATTGTTCGCGGCGAATCAACCCCGTTATTTCCACGTTGCTGTAAATATTCTGCAAACGGCATTCACTGCCGCTCCACCCTCCTCCACCCCCTTTCCCTTCCTTCTTTCTCTCTTTCCGCATTTAATTGACGCCGGCTGAACCTCGACGCCGATTCGCGCGGCATTTCAATTGCTAACGAAGTCGCTTAAGCGTGGCTAATTAGAGGAAGTTTTAATAATTAACGTGCAATTTCGCGAAGCGCTCCGGGTCTTCCTCCTTTGAGCTCCGTAAGCCACTACGTGCTCGAATTATGAATCGGCCAGTCTGCCTGTTTTATCACGTCCGTGACAAGTGTTAACCCTTTGACTGCAGATAAGTCGTTTCGTGTGACGAATTTAATCCGACCCTAGGCGGCAGGGGACATTCTCTGATTATTCATTAGCCCCTTCTACAACCTCGCTTGTACACCCAACTTCGACCAAAGACTAGTCCCGCCTTATCGCGTCCTTCCCAACCGAGCGTATCTCGCTTCCGACTACCATCGAACCTCGGTTTTAATTCACCCCGGTTGAAAATAAATTATATATATATATATATCTTTTAAAAAGTAACGACGATGAAGGAAAGAAAAGAAAGAAAAAAGAGAAAAAGGAAAGGAAAAATTGCCAACCCCCGAATGCAGGGGTGAACGTACCACTCGAGGATACGATCGCTTGCAAATATTTCTCCTTGGTACGCGATCTCGGCGAATTTTCTGTCCACGGACTCCTCGTCAGCCGGGTTCGAAGCCGCACAGGCTGACGCACAGTTCGAGCATGAGATTCCCTCGTTCGTTTAACGAGGGACACACGCTGCAGGGTGCTCGCCGCAAAGGGGTCGCAAGCAGCGGCGGACACGCGTCGAGCGGACGGTAAAAATGTTTTCCGGCGAAACGCGATTATCCCGCGAGATTTTTCTTTCTCTCGCTCCTCGGATCATATACCTCCTGGCCTTCCACCTTTCGGGTCGCGCACAAGTGCGCGTCGTCTGCGAAACTCGATGGCCACGCGAGCTCAAAAGCGAACGAACCGCTTCCCGCGCCATTATGTGTACATATACGTACGTACATGTCACCGTGAAAGCCCGGAGATCGGTAAAATCCTCGATTTTGCCGGTAAATCTCAGCATTTGCCATAGAGAGGAGGTAAAAGTCCTGGCATCTCGGGCTTTTTCCAGACTATTTCGGTGAGTACTCAGATTTGCCGCTTTAACGCACCGATCTTCGCGCATTTACAGCGACATTTGTGTATACATATACGATCAGGGACAAGATCGAGTGGTTTGGTTAATTTCGCGTTTGCCGTACTACTAGTCAAACTGATTCGAGAGAGAGAGAAAAGGAGAGAGTCGGTGGACGACGAGCGAACAGTCGGAGAAAAATCGGAAACGGGGTATCAACGAATCGGTGTTTCCCCGTGTGCTCGTCCGCCATTTTCTCTGTCCGGTGTGTTGGCCGGATAATCGAACGCGCGCGACATGTCGAGGAAACCGATTAACCTAACGCATTCGCTGCGTCGAGTCCACTCTATTTTGTCCCTGAGTCCCGCGAGTTCTCAACGTTTTCGCGTTTCATCGTGTGAAACTGACTAGTTGGCATTGGCTGCTTTGCATTTGAAAAAACACACTCGCGCGCACGCACACACACAGAAGCACGCTGTCGAGTACGGTGACGTGGTCCGATCCGTGCGAATCGTGCGTTCGGACTTTGCACGACGCCGATCGATCGGGCAGCGATCGTGGATCGAAACGCGAGCTCGAAGTTGCAACGATCGTGGCGAACGCTCTTGCGATCGTTGTCTCTACGGATCCGTGCCCGATCATCGATCCGGGGCTGGCTTGCTCGTTTCGTCGCGCGCAGAGTGACAGGAGGCTGCGAGCCTTCGTGTCCATCCGATTTTTTCGTTCGTGCAGGGTGAGTCTCGTCGGCGTCTCAAGGACGGTGGACAAAAACAGGCGAACAATCGATGTTACGCAACGAAATCGATCGAGAAACACGCGAGCGTAATGCCTGTTACGTGCTCGATCGTGGGTGATAATTAAAAGATCGGAATCGGACGTTGGGCATGGAATACTCTCGCGTACCACTGAATTATCCTGCCGTCGATTCATTGCGAATTTATTTTCTCTTTTCTTTTATTTCTCTCTTTGACGAATTGTACTCGAGCGAACATACTCGCTGTATAGGTTATGTTCGCTGCGTTCGCTTAATTATGGAAAATTGTAAGACATTGTCGCGTCCATGCAACGTTGTTCGTTCCGATTCGTTTGGATCGATCGGCGATCGATCGTTTGGAAGCGAAATCGATAGGGCTGGATCGGCAGGCGCGTGCAACAGGCTTTACTCGATCTTTGATCGATCGTTCAGGGTCGGCGGAAGCTGGATCACGCCCGCGCGTTTTCTCGGACAGCGAGATCGGCGCGCAAATCGGGACGCAACGAGTCGATTTCCAGAGACGGTCGGATATATACGGGGAGGATAAACGATCCGTCGGTAAATCGAACGCGAATTGCTGGGAGACGAAGGAAACAGCCAAGTTCGAGAATCGAGTTTGCGTGATGAAGATATTTCGTACGTGTGTGTGTATGTATATATGTATATACCGCGTCTTTATCTCTGGTCGTATGTGGTAAAAAGGAACGGTTTCGAAGCTTTCTAGAAATACAATAATAACGATGATAAGAATAATAAGAATAATAATAACAAGAACAACGATAATACGGCTGCTAGAGGTCGACTAGTAAAATAAGGGCTGCTACGCTCGAGAAAGAGAGAGACAGTGAGAGAGAAAGAGAGAGATAGAGTAGAGAGAAAGAGAGAGAGAGAGTAAGAGAGAGAGAGAGAAAACGCTATATACCTCGGAGCTAACACGATTCTCGTTTGCACACACGTTTCGGAAATACACTCATCGGAGCCTCCCCTAACATTCCAGCTAATCGGAAAGCTCGATCGATCGACAATGATAACATGGTCGTCTCTAGAAATTCGCACGAGTGATTAGTCACGAGGATCGGAGAAATGCTGATGATTCCCCGTCGAGAAAATCGACCATTTGACCAGCTAAACATCCCAAAGTTACAGTCCGCCACGGATGTTTCGTCGCCGAGCTTCGTTCTCGCGATCTCCTCCCGTCAAACATCTTTTCATTTTCATTCTGATCGTTTACTCGGCTTCTTCTGTCTCTCGCGTCTTGTCCCCCGGACACGAACGCTCGGCACAGGGAACAAGATCGAGGGAAACTGAAACGATGGAAACGGAAGAAGCAACGGCTTACCTGACTCCGCAGTTTGGTGATATTCTGGCCACCCTTGCCGATTATCGAACCGGCTACCTGCAACACGTAAATGCGCAATTAACAGGGTAGTTTCAAACATTCAACTTTCTTCTATTTCAAAATTTACATCCGATCTTGTCCGATTCTCTATTTATCGAGGTATTCGTTTGCGAGATAGATCCCATTGGTATCTAACGAAGAAAGTAGCGAAGGAATCGATTCCTTCGTCTAAGCGAACACGCGTTGTTAGAGTAGAACGAGAACATTTCCAACCGATTCCACCGTCGAACCACGTCGAACTCGAAACATGGAGCGAGGAAATAAATTCGCGTCGACTCGCGTCCTCGACCCCGACACACAGCCACGGGGGATGGAACGCGAGTGCTCCGATTTCGCTCCTCTTACACGATTTTCGTGGGAACGGCCGCGAGTCGAGCCACGGAGAAGGTCGATCGCGATTAGATCGCGGCTAGATCGCGGCTCGATCGCTGCCACATCGCGCGACTGGCCGCGTTCCTGCGATTAACGACGATAAGTCGAAGCCGATTGCAACACGGCACGACGGAAAACGCGATAATCCCCTTCTCTCCTCGATGGTGAATGAGATCACTCTTGAAAGGAGCGGTCCATCGACCCTGACACCGACAGTCGTTTTCGCGGAGGCTCCGATCGCGATCGACATTGTGCTCGATCGTTGGCGCGCGACCGATCTACGCCCGCGATCCGAGCCAACGCGAATGAAATCGAAATGGCCGCGGACGAAATTGACAGGGAAAAAGAGCGGCTGCTTCGTGCTGAGATCGCGCGATGAATTTGGATTCGAGACATCGAACGTCTGTGCGACGTGAATATGAGAACCGATACGAGGAAATTCACGCGAATGAATAAATGAATGAATGAATAAGTGCGGAAGCGAAGTATCTTATCAAGCAAATTTGCAAAGTAGGAAAGATGGGAGAATTTTTATTTTATTTTACGGGGAAAGCGGATAATCGTGAAATAATTCTAGGTACTGTAAAAATTGATGAATTGACAGTGGGAGTGGTGCATAGATAAGAAGTGGAACGTATTTTGAAATATCGGGATGGGTGAAATACGTCCGCAGAATTTCCTTTATTTCGTGATGAACGCGATAGTTGTTGGCGTGAAAAGGCTCGGAAAATTCTCGTTTATCTACGAAGCGTGTATCTGGGTTGAATTTGGAGAATTTGCCGGACGAAAGAAAGCGGAAGGAAACGCGATAACGGGTCGCGGCGACAATGACCGGAAGAACGTCGCGTTCCGCGATCGCGAACGTGCCGACACGAGGTTGCAACACGTTATGCCAACCAGCTTTTACTTCAGCGACTTCGGGTAGGCGAAAAAACCGCTGGAAAATCGCACGCGTGGGAAAGAGAATAGAAGTTCGGAGTGCACGGATGCGTCGGCGAGCCTTATCTGGCCGCGAGAAACACGGTTGGAAAGGTTCTTGCGTGATTCTGTTGGGAAACGCAACGGTGGAAAACAATTTCGGGGAAAAACGTATTGTTGCAGGCCGCGCGTTCTCTCCGCTCGTCACGGCGAAAGGTAAAAGTAAAAGTTCCTGCGATGCTACTTTATCGCGGTCAGATTCACGTGCTCGTTACTTCCGAGATTTTCGTATTCCGAGAACTCCATTTCGTACTTCACGTTTTTACTGCAGACTTGAGAATCGGCCAACCGAATAGACCGAATATGTTTCGATTTAGGTTAGGTTCCGTTGGGGTTACCCGAGTTTCGGTGCAATTTTACCGCGTTGAAACTTTGATTTTCGTTGCTTCCGAGTTTTCGTATTTCGCGCCTTTACACTAGACGTGAGTACCGTGGAGTCGACCGATCTTTGATTGAGGTTAGGTTTCCGGTACAATTTTATTCCTTCAACACGTAGGTTTTCGTAACTTCCGAATTTTCGAATTTCGCGCCTTTATTGTGGGCCTAATGTATCGTAGAATGGAACGATTATTCCTAGAGGTTAGGTTTCCGGTGTAATTCTATCGCATTAAAATTTAGGTTCCCGTTACTTTTGAAATTTTCGTATTTCGCGCCGTTAAACTGAGCGTAAGTATCGTGGGGTGAAACGATCTTCGGTTGAGGTTAGGTTTCCGGTGTAATTCCATCGTATTAAAATTTAGGTTCCCGTTACTTCTGAAATTTTTGTATTTCGCGCCGTTACACTGAGCGTAAGTAGCATGGAGTAAAACGATCCTCGGTAGAGGTTAGGTTTCCGGTGTAATTCTATCGTATTAAAATTTAGGTTCCCGTTGTTTCTGAAATTTTCGTATTTCGCGCCATTACACCGAGCGTAAGTATCGTAGACTGAAACGATCTTCGGCTGAGGTTAGGTTTCCGGTGCAATGTTACCGCGGTTAAAACTTAAATTTTCGTAATTCGCGTTATTACTCGAGACATAAAAATGGCGAAATTGAACGATCTTTGGTTTCGTAATAGCGTCGGATCCGTAGCAACCGAGCGGAAGAATTTACGGGACTTTGATAGCGTTCAAAGTCGAAGGTCTTTGATATTTTTTGGCAGCCACGAGCAGGAGAGAAGCATTTTCTGAGAAATTAGAAAGTACATCGGGTAGTTTCTCCCGAACATTTACATAATCGGCCGCTTTGACTCACGGGTATTCGAATATCGGATTTCTTAAAAGATCCGACGATCTACTCGCCGATCCAGCAATCTCGGAAACTGGTTCCACGAGATGAGACGAGGCTAGAAACGTTGATAACATCTTACCTTGCTGGGGATCAGAAGACGAAGTTCATCGTCACCCTGTCTGTAACGCTTGTGAGGACTCGTCGGTCCTCCGGAACCTGTCATAGCGCCTGGATCAGCTTCTCTCTTCATTATTTCTGCAACAAAAGCATCGAGCAACCATTTAGCGCCGAAAGCAATACTCGTTAAACGTCGCTTAAAGTTAAAAGTATTTAAATCTCCAAACCTCGAACGCAGAAATAATTTCGTTAATTCGATTCTATAGTCGATTACGTTCCCTGCAATAACGAAATAAAGCTGGCAAAGCGATTCGAGAGCAGACGTATTTAACGTCGCATCGTGTCCCGAATTCACCGTGAAAAAACTCGTTAAAAATCCGCAGAAATTATTAAAATTTCCAAACGAGCGCAGGGATAATTTCGCTAATTCGATTTGATACTCGATCGCGTTATCCGAAATAACGAAGCCGAGCTGGCGAGCCGGTTTCCAGGCCAGAGGTATTACGTCGCGTGCTCGAATTCACCCCCTAGAGCCAAGGGAAACCAAGTTTCCCCTCGATTTTCAGCCACGCACGCATTCCGGAAACAACAGCGACGACGCGGACCGCAATTCGTAATAAACCTATAAACATGCTTCGTATTCGCGTAACCGTTTGTTTGCGGGGGCTGAACGCCGTGTAATTCATTGTCCGTTAAATCGGCTCGGTCGGTTTAATGACGTGGAGAGCATGGGAAACCGATATAACTCGGACACGTTCGCGATCCAACGACCGGAACTACACCCAAACTTGCTCTCCGCGTTCGTCGACCTTGGACAGTTAGACGCGTAACAGGTTCGCGTTGTGTACTTTCAACCGTATGCAACGGGGGATGATGCTCGCGTACGTGTCCTGAGATACGCGAAGGGGTGGTAGGGGTCGCAAAGGGAACTTTGGTAAGAAAAGTTTGACACGCGAGTGTGCAGCCGAGATCGGAAAACGGAAGATTTTCTCGCGCGACGATCGAAGAAACTCGAAAAAGAAAAATTCGTCAAAATTTAGGGGAGTTTCCTTCAAAAATACGAGCGAATAACGACTAACTAATTTTTAGTCGAAAAAGATTCAAGTTGTGTTCTTAAAAGTGCACAAGAGATGATCCTCTGCAGCATAATGGTTCTAATACTCGGTAAACACGATCGAGAAAATTCTCAATTGTAATAAGAAAAATTTGATATCAAGGTCAGGATCATAGAATGATCGAAGAAATCAAAAGAAAATTCAACACGGAAAACTGGTTCTAAGACGAGAGTCTACCTCGAGCAATTACCTAATCGTAACAGGTTCGGACTGTACTTTCAACGGTATATGTTGAAATGGAAAAATTGATACAACAGCTACCCTTGAATTTACTTCGATACCTGTGGTCGCCATTTGATGGCGGTCGGAACAGGTATCGATCCTTGATCGAGTGTCCTCTGGAGTCCGTGTTTTTGGTCTAGGGGACCCCGATGGAATATAAGAGAAGACAAACGTGCAGACAAGAGAATTCGTATCAGCATTTTAGCTTCTCTTCTCAAATTTATCTTTGAATGTAAAATAGCATTAATTAATAGAATAATAAAATATAATCGACGATATGCAACCAGATTTCAAGAAAATTCCTCGACTCATAGCATTTTAATACAGGATGTGAACGCCACGAGGTAGAGAACCCTGACAGAAAAATGTGCTAAATTTTATAAATAACGTCAGGATGAAAAAGGAAGCCAGTAAATTTTCGTACAATTATGAAAGAACTTCGATATCTGTGGTCGCCACTTGGTGGCGGTCGGAACAGGTATCGATCCTTGATCGAGTGCCCCCTGGAGTCCGTGTTTTTGGTCTAGAGGACCCCGATGGAATATAAGAGAAGAGAAACGTGCAGACAAGAGAATTCGTATCAACATTTTAGCTTCTCTTCTCGAATTTATCTTTGAATGTAAAATAGCATTAATTGATAAAAGAATAAAATATAATCGACGATATCCAACTAGATTTCAAGAAAATTCCTCGCCTCGTAGCATTCCAATACACGATGTGAACGCCACGAGGTAGAGAACCCTGACAGCAAAATGTGCTAAATAACGTCAGATTGAAAAAGGAAGCCAGTCAATTTTCGTACAATGATGAAAGAAATCGGAAACAAAATTGATCGCGGGAAACTTGTAAAATGCGAGTCTACCTCGAACAATTATTCGCGAGTTTCGGGTCATACTTTGAGTTATATGCAAGCAGATTCCTCGAAGATTCTGCACCCATTGGTTTCGCGGCGATGCAAAGTTTGGCAAAAGAAGGAAGAATTTGGCGAGTGCCGTAAGCAAGTTTGCGAAGGAGAGGCAGCGGGTTTTCACGCGACGATCAAAGGAGCGAAAAGGAAATTCGACGCGGGAAACTGGTTCGAAAGCGCGAATCCGAGTCACCCCGGAAGCATTTATACCGCGGCCGGCGCTATTAATTCGAGCAGGGCAAACGATATTTCCTTTGCACGTGCCACGGAATCTTTGAAGCGCGCGAGTCCCCGAGTCGCCGAGATTCATGGCGCAATTAGGGACTCGAAATTGCTTCCTTCCGACCGCCGCGAGCATCATATTACCGGCGATAAACCGGAAAAATCTCGCAATCCTGGCAATCGGGGCACCGCCAGATCTCTCGCGCTGGCACACCGAATTCCACGCGTCTCTGAGGAATTAGCCCCCTTTGGCTGCGAAACAGCCAATGGCCACGGGAATCCAAAGCGGCATCGCCTGTTTAAACTTTTCCCTTTTTTAACCCTTTCGCTGCGAAAAATATTGCAACCGCTCGTTTGTCCAATGAGTAAACTCCACGAGATGACAAATCGAAATTTATATCGCATAATCGTATGAACAATTAACCGTATGAACTTAAAGAGAATTTGTCAACGATGAAAGAAATGATTAAAAATCGAAGTTCGGGAATATTCGCGAAGATTTGCACAGAACCCTGACGAACCTTAGCAAACTTTACTGGCAGTAGGCCACAGACGAGTGAAAGAAATTCGCGTATATAGGGGTCGACAAAATGGCGGGAAAGTATTCCGATTTAAAATAATTCCAGCGCAAGTCCGAAGAAAAGCACTGAAACTTTGGCACGTGACTAACGGAGTGATTCCTGTGAAAATTTCCGCCGTGTGGAGCCATAATTTGCACGATTAGCTCGGCGTGGAAATTGAAAAGACGAAATGGGAGAAAGGTCGGGAGGAGGAAGAAGCGGACAGGAGACGAATCGATACTGGAGCGGTGGACACGCGACGTTAATAATTTACCAGGGTGATTCGTAGACGAAGGGTGACCAGCGGGCTGTGCGCGCGATTCGTCGTTTCGATTTCATTGCGGTGATGGGAAGAGGCGACGGGAAAAGCGCAAGAGGAACAGCCGGCGATGGCGTTGGTTCGCGGCTCGTTAAAGAATCACCAGACACGGAACTCCCGCGTCACGAAAACCGGCTCGAGCAACACAAATACGCAATCGTTAACGATCCTTTCGTTAAACAGACCATCGGACAGTTCAATTTTTCATGACACACAGAGTGACCAGAGATCGCGAACCCACGATGGCGAACCAGCGAACTCAACGTACAGGGTGTATTCAGGGTGTATTACAGAGTGTATTCAAGGTGTATATATGGTATATTACAGGGTGTATACAGGGTATATTCAGGGTGTAATACAGTGTGTATTACAAGGTGTATACAGGGTATATTACAGAGCGTATTACAGGATGTATTACAGAGTGTATTCAAGGTGTATACATGGTATATTACAGGGTGTATACAGAGTATATTCAGGGTGTATTACAGGATGTATTACAGTGTGTATTCAGGTTATCCACGAAAGACATATATAACCGGGCACCACGAGGGTGGTTTCCCATAGAAAAATATGAAAAACATATAAAATAACTTCCCTTCATTCGGAGCTCAATTTTTTGAGAAAATCGAGTTTAAAAATTCGCACTGTACATATGCACTTGCAACTAAAAAATAAAATTTTTCAAACGACGTATATCACCCATCGTATTTATAAATAAAGTCCATGGATTATTTGGAAAAAGAAAATACTTTGCGAAGAATATCGTTAAGACTGTCTCAGCTCTACGAAATTATAGAGGGTGTCCATGAAAGACACGTAGAACCGGGCACCACGAAGTTCGGGTTACCTTCGGAAGAAACACTGGTACTTCGAAATCCACGGAATTTACGAGCACCCTACATACACTTCTGGCACGAGCTACACGAACGTCAGTCACGGTTGACAATTTCGATATTTAAAGCGAGCATGGCCCGCTTTTAATCCGGCCGTCGAATTTGCGCGCAGGGTGCATGAATTTGAATGGATATCGCGCGTAGGACAACGAGCAAATATTGTGACCAAGGTGAGCAGAGGCGGGCAGCTGTTGGACAGAGGCGACAACTTTAAAAACCGGGGTCCAACGACGCGGCTAAAAGTTAGCGGCGTTTGGAAAAGCGGCGAACCACGAGCAGGCGTAACGATTTCGCGAGCAAAGCGACAGTGTGGAAGGGTGAAAAGTTTCCTGGTTAAAAGGATCCGCAACGATAGGCACGCGTTGCCGAGAGTACGACGGTTTCGTAATCGTCGTTTCGACTCGTTACCGATGTAAAATTTCAAGCGCTATTTAATAAGCATACCCGATTGCGTAATTTCCACGCGATGCCTGTAAATAACGTTTTTTCCCACAGGCGGAAACCGATTTCTGTTCACCCAGCGAAATCTCTCGCCGCGCAAATTCCTCGCGAATGAAATGGCTAATGATTCGAGAAATCGGCAAGTTCGTTTGCAACAAAATTTACCTGTAAAAACCGGCAGAGGCGATTCCTTTCTTGTAGAAAGTAAGGCACTGATAATGGACTCCTTTGAGAGAAAGATGGCCGGTGTCTACGAGACTTTCTCTCTTACACGCGTCCAACCGAATGAAGCACACACGAAACGATGCAATCGTTCGATCATATTCTAATGATTTTAATTACGCGAAGTCTTTTTCATAGTGTCTCACGGTATTTACTCGAAACGTAACGCGTTTGAACCTACACTAGTATATAAACAGTCGCGTCTTATTACCTACGACGATGTTCTCCCGAGCTGTAAACAATCCGTATTCGTACGATCTACGTATAACGATAATAAATCGACCTTAACACGGTCGAGGACCCGCAACGAGATGCAACGATTTGGGCAAAGGTTGAAACACTTGAGCGAACGCCGGTGCTCTTTTTCCCTTTCTTTCCTCATATTTTCCAACGTGCTCGAGGAACGATGAATATTAATGTCTCCGGCGCTTTCGCCGCGAATTCGTTCGCTTTGACAATGTTGTTTGCCCGCCTGGGTCCCGTTGCCGTGCGAATTTTTCGCTAAAAACACGGAAGCAATTTCCTGCGCTGTCGAACAGCCGGAAACATTTTCGTCCACGCGATAACTCGATCAATTCCCGCCGTCTCGCGTGATCCGATCGATCGAACCAGGTATTCGATTGCCGAGGCCATTCGATCGAACGCTTTCAATACCCCCGTGCAAACCGTGCAAGACCGCGAGCATGGAACGCCACCGTAGCTTCTCATCGCACTACCCTCGCGCGCCTTCCTCTGCGAATTTTTGCGAATTTTTGCGAATTCTCGCGAGATCCAGCGACTCTCGAACTCCATCCGGTGAACGCGACAACTGTCGAGGGAATACGCAGCATCTTGCGCCACGCGTGTCCGATCGTGGACCGTTTCTCCTCGCAACGAGATTTATTTTCACTAGCTCCGCGGTGTTTTCGACAAACAAGCGGCGTGCGTGACCAGACCGTGTCGTGACACGAACTCGAAAAGACCTCCTACGTTTCTGGTCGTCCGACCATTACCGAGGGGTGAGCCAGGGTGGGATCAGTCGATCGTTGCGCCCGAGGGGGTAGCGAATGATAAAATAATGGGTCGTGGGTAATTTCCGCGTAACATGTCGATTCCACGGCAGATCTGAATTTATAAATGTCCTCCCACCGGTAAAAAAATATATTAGACGCCACGTAAATTAATTGGAAAAATGGAAATGACAAATTAAGCTGTAATTCCTCGATCGATACGGTTTCGAGAATTGCTCGTGTTACCGTGAACGCGTCGGAAAATGGATAACGCGAGAAACACAGTTCGCGGACACTGCTGTTGCAAACTTTCACGCTAACGACAAATATAATTATACGATTGCGAACTCTCGAGACGGTGAATGCGATCCCGATGGACGGGGATGATGTCGTCGATAATTCAAACTCTATCGTCTAGCAGACTCGTTTGGCCGACACGCGCCAGCCGTTTGAGCATGAGAGGCCAAAAAAAAAAGGAGGGCTGAAGGGGAGGAAAGACAGAGGGAGAGCGAGAAAGCGCGCGAGGAGAAAGGGATGAAAAGGGGCGCCATAGAGTCTGCAACGAGGGTAGCGTGAGGCGCCGAAGAGTCCACTGCCGGCAGCAGTGCATCGACTAACCAGTCCATAACCAGTCCGCACGCCACTCCAAAGGGTCGCTGGGCTGATATATAGGGACGCGGGATGGAGGGCATCAAAGCCAGGTCGAAGGGGAGACCGCAATTAGGAGCTGGGAGCAGCTTAAACTCGCTAAACCTGACGCGGGAATTTGAACTTGATGAACTTTCCACGCGTCCGCAAAACGCAACAGCGTAAGCACCGTGATGTGCGCGGTCTATACGGGGTGAGACGAAAGTAGCTTAACCTTGAATTCGGATTCTCCGACTAAACGAGCATCATCGGGGTAACGCAGGACCTGCACTCGAGTTTTCCAACACGGTTAATCGTACATCGTCCTGTGCAGGGTTTCTCAACCGTTCTACGAAACGACTTGCAAATACTACGAATTCTTGACCGCTCCATGGATTCTCATACGACAGCGGTTGAGAACCCCTGTACGCGGTACGCTGATCTAAAAATTAAAATGCTTCGAGGAACGAGATAAAGCAAATCGAAAAGCAAATCGAAAAGCAAATCGATTGATTGGCAATTATTGGAGTGTCATACGACAGCGGTTGAGAACCCCTGTACGCGGTACGCTGATCTAAAAATTGAAATGCTTCGAGGAACGAGATAAAGCAAATCGAAAAGCAAATCGATCGATTGGCAATTGGTAAAACGAATCGAAGATGCAAAGAAAGCTATGGCGGACTGACAAAAGCAACATGGTGGATCGGATAGAAGCGAGATATCGAGAAAAACGGTCCAAAGTGGAAAATTCGCGGCACACGAGGATCGAGACACGTCTCTTGCCGCGGCAATTGCGCCGTGGCAGTAGTTACGCGGTCCTAGTAATTATTTCGACGTCACGCAGACGACGGATATCCGGGATAATTGCAGCCAGCGCGACAATGATGCCGCGACCCCGAAATTGCTCGGTGCCAGTAAAATATGATGTTTGCATGTCGAGCCTCTCCCTTTCTCCCGCTTTCTCTGTATTCCACGTGAGCCTTATGTGCCATGGGGCCACCCCCTGTCAGATGCCAACAGCCCGATAACCGGCTGCCTTTTTTTTCCACTTTTTCCATCGCTATAACAGAACTACGAGGCACGTTCGCTGGGATATTCTTTAGCGAAGAACTGGCTGGGAAAAGCAGGGCCTGGAAACCTTTTCGAGCGTACAAACACACAGTTTCCAAGCACTTTCTCGGAAGAAACGTTAAGGACTTCTGTACACCAGATGTTGACTCTGCGAGTTGGCTTCGGCTAGGCCGGCAGACATAGATCACTCGCTCTCGGACATCTTTATTACGTATACACGCGAGTCTCCTTGGGACGAATCTCGAAAAGGTCCAAGACGTCGCCGTATGGCACGCTGGAGGAAAACGGGGTCCATCGTGGACGATTTACCGGACCGGAAGCCAAACGGGACGAGTCTTTTTCGCCATCCAGGCCGGCTAATTGGGTCAACGGACAACAAGCGGCGACGCGCTAATGCCAATTAAACGGATAAACTTCAATTGGTTACGTCGACCTGTTACGTTATTTATGTAACGATAGAAAAACCGTGTCCCGATCGGCGGGACGAAAACACCGTGGCATCGCTAACTCGATTCTCGGCGAAACGTTAACTCCCTTCGTAATTCGGTTAGAGGAAAAAGCCACTTGCGCTAACCTCGTGAGAAACCCGCGATTGTCAAAGATTTCGCGTTAACGTTGGCACAACCGCGAGTGCTCTTCTCGCGCGTTTGTCTAGCTCGTCGAGCACTCCGCGGCTGGTTAAACGTGGTAGCTCCGTGATAATTTCCGTCGGACAGTGGTATCGTGCAATTGTATGCCAATTTTCGCCGCGAACCACCGACTCGAATTATCCTCTCGAGCTGCGTCGAAAATTCTCTCGGATACACAATGGTGACGCGATAAACCATGGAAGTACGCAAAGCGATGCCAGAGACAGAGCGACTCCGAGGACGCGTAAACCAACACTGAAGGGAAAATCACGGAAACGAGGGGGATGGACACAGAAGAGCCTGGGAAATGTGGACATCACGAGCAGACAATGGCCATACGTCGAAGACGGAAGGGACTATAAATTCGAGTCGTCGAGACGAAGAAAGAAGCTTGTTTACCGTTTTTACCTAGCTCCCTCGTCCGTCTCTCGTTGACCAACCCCAACCACCCTCGGCGACTATTCCCACGGAATTTTCCTTGCAATTTCGTGGAACCGATCCAGCCATTACCAGCGCGATTGATTCGTCCTTGCCTCGCATGCCGAGGACCCGTAATCTCCCTCTCGCGTTACAAGCTTCCTCTGACGTCAGAATCATTCGTCGACGCGATAAGAATTCGAGTTGCCTGTTCCCTTGCCTAATAAAGTGTCCAAGCCGTTTCCACGTCGTCAAACGTGGGTACCGTTGACACGCGTGTTATTCTCTTGAAATAATTTTCAATCGGGCAGAGAACTCCAAGTGTCTATCTAGAGTCTCGTGGACTCGCGAATCGATGCTCGTATCGAAGTTATATCCGAAATTATATTCGGAATCGTATTCAAATTGTTCCATTAGCCTGAACCACTGGTGGATTGAACGGTGACGGATTGGCAAAGCCAGAGCGGATTTCCAGAGCAGAAGGAGAATAACAGCGGGGACACGGATAGGCGTGTGTAATATTGGAGGTGGCGGGCGAGGATCGAAGGGACGCTGGCAGGTGAGATTACCGGCTTCGGCTGAGACTAAACGGAGTTGGCTTAGAAATTCGACGCTTGACGTCATGCTTTCCATCGGCTTCTTTAAATAGAGTGATCAATGATATCGCTGATTGGACGGCCGAGCCTTTGCTCCAAATACCGGCGACCAGCTCGAGCTTTGCCCACGGTGGTTGAAAATGCACGCGGCCGACGATTACGAGTGAGAATAAATTGGACACTTTGGGAGACTGCATAGCCCAACGTCGAGTGCTCGTTGTATACTAAAAGCGATTATAGTCATCCAGCGTCTAGTGCTCGCGCTATGTTCAAGATGATGTTACCCGTTTGCCAAAATATCGATTCTATCAACAACTCCGCGGTTAATTCGAGTGCTTGGCTTATCCGATTGGAATTTCATTATTCCGATATGCTGTCACTTATGACCCGTTGCACGTTCGTTTAAAATCGCCGGAAAATGTAAACTCGCGATTCGATTATACCGTATGGCGATAATACAATGGCGACCGAGCTTATCCTATTCGCTATATACCAAAGGTGACTCGTAATCGGTCATCCTGCGGCTTCCTATGTTAAATACGTGGATATTTGTTCGTGAAGATCAATCGACGATCGGAAATTCCGTTATATTTATATTTACCATTGCAAATATATATTAATTTGAAATACCTTAACCTCTTCACCGAGAAGCGCGCTCGCAGCGCACTCTGCACGCATTGCGGAGAACTTACAGACACGAGTTGACCCATCATGCTGACACTCAACGTAAAATATCACGACTCGCGTTTTATTTTATTAATTATCGAAGAACAGTGTATTAGTCGAGGATAAAGAACCAAGGATTAAATGTTCCTCGATAAATAAACGAAATCTATACCTGAGATAAGAGAGAATTAATGATTCGAAGAGTTTATTCGTCATCCATGCTGGCTGAACATTTCCAATGACGAGTCGATTCGTCATCCTCGACTAAAGAATTAAAAATGTAACCTCGTGACTCAGCTACGCCATACACACACAGCTGTGTGACATACGAACACCAACTGCGTGACACGGAAAGGGTTAAACGACGTCGATCCAAATACCTGACGTAACATCGCGTAACGACTCGCGCGAGACAAAAGGAAAATACAGGGTGGGGCGAAAAATGCTGCGTATCTGTCTCGAAATCAAGGGGAAAATATTTACCCAGGGATAAACGAGATAGGTCGAATTTCATTCCTTTCACGGAACACGCATATATCCATTCCACGTCTGTTCGAGGCTTAGGTCTTCGGAGGTTTATGTCGGTGCTGATAAGAAATTACGGACTGCGCATTACCACGTGTCTATCTCACGTAGTCACCTATACACACTGTCGTTTCCATTCCTCTCGCTTATTGAACGACTTGTTAGAAACAAATACAATCCTGTCGATATGGGTCCGATCGAATTCCCGACCAGACAAATTTCGATCCAGCAACTTCCCAAGGAAGTCACCGTCTCTACTCTGCGATTTCGTTTCCGTTTTCAAAGTGGGAGAGGAAGGGGCAAGAAAGGGGAGGGAAAAGAGAGAAATTTCACAGAAATCTCGACTGACGAACGATCGGGATGACGACTGGGATGACGACCGGGATGACGACAGGTACGACGACCAGTACGACGACCAGTACGACGACCAGTACGACGACCAGTACGACAAACGAGACGACGACTGGAATGACGAGCCAAGATTCGGGGAGCGGACGCGAAAGAAACGAGCAAACAGAAGAAGAGAGATCGACGGGACGACGGAAACGTGCTAACAGCCGAAATCGGCCAAATCAACGGGATATTCCTCAGCGAGTTGGATTTTTCGAAGAAGAATGCTTGGAAGCGGATCGAGAGGCATCGGGGACTCGCACTTTCCAAGCAAATACCGACAGTTATGTCAACAGAGACGCGCGTTAACGGTTGTTAAATGTTTGAGAACGTTTATGCAGCGAGGCAATAAAAGGCGAACCGGTTGCCAGTGCATCGGCGATAATGCAACGAGAGGCTACTGCGGCAAAAACAGTGCTGGCACACGCGAGCCAATGAGACGGGGCCGTTGGAAGCTTCGCGATGGAATCTGATCGATTTGCCCTCTTCTGATAAATTGAAATGGAAGAGGAGAGGTCGGTGGACTGGTCGAGAAAAACCAGTTTGCACGAGAGTTCCAAGATTTCTTTTAGCTGAAAGGAAGATACGGCAGATACCGACCGTAGAGGATTTTCGACACTTTAGACACGATCGTAAAATCGGTCCAGCCTAAAAGTACAAGTGTTTCGACTTCGTAATACGAGATATTTAAACGAAGAATAAATTAAATTAAAAATAAAAGTAATTTCGTCTAAAAATAAATTCTCTAAATCCTAAACGATATTACACTCGATAATTTGTAATTTCGAATTATTACGCGTATCATAAATAGATATATAACTTAGTAAGAAAATTGTACCAATTACAGGGAAACAAATTAAAGATGAAGTCTAGTCTGCAATTAATCTTCGGCCTATATCGAGTGCCATTTTCCGAACGATTTGCAGTATACCCCGAGGGAACGTGTGCAGCGTGAAATGTAAGAATTTGACCGAGTATATTCCGCAATTAGACTACTAGATCCTCGCAGAAACGTTCATTAATATCAATGTTAGAGCAGCCTATTCAACGTGTTAACGAGCCCCGGTTCAACGAACGTCTACAAGACAAGACTCGTGTAACTACGCTTTGTGCAGCCCCCGTTAATTCCTACATCCGAGGAACTACATTTCAGAGGAGACAGTGCTTTCATCCATTTGTCCTGTTCACGTATAAAGACGTTCTTCGAATGCTTCCTATTTCCTAGCGTTCCGAAATTAACTCGCATATTTGCCAAACAACGTCCGTTTGCACGGACCTATGACCGCCCTATGATTCGCTAATTAAACGTCTTCAAACGACCACCAACCCCTTCGAGACGGTCCAACGAAGGTCCAACGAATCGCGTAAGATCTCAGCAAGCTTCCACGGGTTTTGACTTTCGAGAATTCCGTTTGACGAAATTTTTGCGCGCGAAATTTCCGTTCGTTCCCGCGCGGAATAAACGCGTTGGTAACTATCGCGAGAGAAATATAAGTGGAATGAGAAAATTCGTCGTCCATCTGACAATCCATGACGAGCTACGACGAGCAAATTGAACACCAACTGGATTACAGTCGCACTCTCGGACAGAGCCAAACGTCAACGGAGAAATTGTAATCCGTTTTACATTCCATGTACCTTTTCGACGATTTTTTGAGGATAAAAAATGGAGAATATTGGTTAAATATTTTTCCAAATTTCTCCTCTGTCCACAGTCCTTGCAGTTTCCACGGAAACCAAGCAGGAGTAAGGATACAGGAGACTCTTGCGTAACACGGACGTCAGATTTGAGGGGAACCTCGCGTTATTAGCGGTGCGGATTACGCGAGAAGAAAGACACGGTGTCACGAACACGGTTATCTTGTGTACGTGAATTACGAAGTATTTGCGAAACGTCAAATAAAAGATGTTTTATATTCCTAGCGATAGCAGTCGCTGGAAAATATGCGACCTGGTAAATAAACGTCGTCGCTTCTGTGGTAACAGAAACCGCAGAAGGTTAATAACCACCGCGTTGTTCACGCGTTATCTGTATTTCTCTCCCAGGGAATAGTGATTTAAAAGAAACTATTCGAATCACGGTTTACGATTTAAGTTTCGCGGGGTCTCGTGCGACCGCGACTTTTGTCGGCCTCTCGTTACTAAACTTGACACAACACTGCTCTCTTGAGAGGATCAACCCCCTCGTTCCCTACTTTCCCTTAAAACTACCCTTATCCCTTCTGAAAATATGCAGACCCATCAGTGGACTATTCGACGACAAACATTTTCCCGATGGGTCTCTGGTTTTCGTCTCGTCCACTCGCTTTCACTGGCTTTCTCTTTTGCAGCCCTTTTTCGTTCAGGGTCCCTAACCTATTTCAATGACAAACTACGCTAACTACGCTAACTTCGCTAAAAATAATTCCACGCTCGCAGTAAATGAGAACCAAATTATCTAAAATCCGTCATTTTGACGGGTTTAATAGTTCTATTGTTAACCCCTAGACACAACCCCTGTACGTTGGAAATAATTGTTCGATTACTGCCAATTTTGCAAAGAACACCTGTCTCGATTTACGTGAAACGCGTTCAAGTTTAACGAAAGTTCGTTCGGCTAAGGATTATTCCAGGTTAAGGATAATTCTCGTGACACGACTCGCTGCTACGCAGAGACAGCTTAATTCCAGAAGAAGGCCTGCAGACGTGACCCAGCCCCACGGTTCCAATGGCGCTACTTCGTCAAGGGGCACCATTTATATCGCGCGTCGACGTAACCATACAGTCATTGCCGCACCACTATCCGATACAGCCACTCCACGTCCTCGCGCAGATTATTCGTGTAAATGGGATTGTTCAGCGAGCCAGCAATTTACAGCCCAGCGAGCAAGTAATACGCCGATTCTTCCCGCGCTCCTTCTGATATTCTGGCTTACGTTCCCCAGTTGCCCGTGAGCCGGCTGAGAAGGCTGTCCAGGATTATTTCGTACTTTTCCTCGTCCTACCAGGCCAGGATCGATTATTTCTGAATGGAATATATCGTGAAACGAGCACCGGCATTCGAGCAGCCGGGTCTCAATGATAAGCTCCAGTTGTCGAATCTTTCTTTAAATTTCGTACTAAATCACTCGATCGATGTTCAAATTATTTCGTATCGTTTTAAATACCGAAGATTGATTTTGGCTGTCCAAGTCTGCTCGAAATGGGAATAAAATAGCTCGAGATGGTTACAAAGTCTCGCGTAATCTTTGGGCTTCCATGTACGTTACGCGAAACGAGACGAGACTCTTTATATCGTGGAAATAATAAAGCAAAAGTTGGGAAAAGCTATTGGCAAATTCGCGATTCCTAGTGCTCCAAGTTTTCATTGAGGATCGATGCGATTTTTCGAGCGTTTCCAATGGACTTAGGCTTAGTCGTGAGAGCTGAAAGCGTGCATTTCGGTGCACATGTCCGAGCACAGGAAGGATAAATAGATAGAAGATAGCGGCCGCGGTCGGAACTCTGATTACGGTTATCGAGACTGAAATGTCACGTGCGAAGCTAACGCAAACGGCATTATCGCGACTCTAATCGTATGAGCACAAGGACGGTGTAAGCAAACAGGTATATCTCTGTGGCCGATGACGAAACATGGAAAAAAGGAACGATCGATGATGTAGGTACGACGGATTCGACGTTCACCCGAGTATATTGGCTGGAGCAGAATTCTTGTGTAAATGAAAAATTCTCGGCAGGCATATGGCCAGATAAAGCTCACACGTGCAGAATGAATTAACCCCTTAACGAGCGTGGCCATGAGTGTTAACACGGTTTCGATTTTAACGTAAAATTTCCTTCATCTCGCGTTGACGCGGTTCTACACGCACCCAGGTTACCGAAACCGAGTGTAATCGAATTTTTGAAAATTCCAATTTCCTTATAACTCCGATCGCGATAGCCTATTGCACGTACTCGGCACGCTCCGGTGAAACGAGCGTAATTGAAAAGAAAATCGAAGAAAATCGAAGAAAATGGTAGAATTCTCGAAACACCTATCCCCACGGATAACTGTCGCGTCACCGAGCCAACTGTGAAGAAAATTCCTTTGAACTGCTTCCAATGAACCTGTCACCGTTTATTTCGAGCAGCTAGAATAAAAGACTCGTCGAAAAGAAAGTCGAGGAAGAATTACAAGTGCAAAGAGCCGGGAGATTAAACCTCGAAGATGAAAACATACCGAACACACTATATATCTCCAACTCGAATATCCTTCGAGATCTCGACGAAGTCGTAACACGTTGTACGATTGTACATTTAATACGCAGAATTCTCGGTCGAATCCATAACCTGATCGCTGTCCCGGACAGCGATGTACAAGACAATAGGCACGGTACGTGAACAATGAGATCCGCGTGGAAAAATTCGAGCAGAAGCGCCATCTGGGTTTCAAGAAGGACGAGGACGAGGGCAAGACAACGACACAAAAGCTTCGAGAGCTTGATTACGAATTTCGAGCTCGTAACTAGCCACTGCTACTCTAATTCTGCTCGGCGTCCATCCTCGAATAACACGGGGTTCGACATCCCGTGTACCGTGCGTCTGACGGCTCAATTATTTCCATAAGACATGCGTCTCTAACGGCGATTCTTCATATGTCAGCGTCCACCTTGGTTACCCGGCTACGCAACCCTCGGAATTAGATTCCGCGAACGCGCCACGGAAATTCGTTCTCGCCGACACGATCGAGGCTGGCGAACAAATGGCGAAAAAATTTACAGCAAGGAGAGCGACTCGCGGTACCAGAAAGACGTTCGATCCTTTCAAGGGATATATATTCCGTTTCCCTGGTACGCGCCTTCGATCCGGAATAATCAAGGCGGGAACGAAAAATTTCCCACTGGGAATTCTAACGAGAGTTCCACGACTGTCTAGAGTGGCCTGGAATTTATTTAAAAAAAGAGGGAAAAAGGCGAAAGATGGATAGACGAAGCGACGACAACGACTGTTGGGAGAATTTCGAGAAACGATTTATCGCGAGTAGAGGAAGAAGAGATATCCGAACGGCGGATCTTTAAATACCCGATGATGCGTCAAAGCATGATGCACTGCGGTGGTTGCGACGCGTCACGGATGCAGTAGTAATTTCTGCAGTCCGGTGCATTCCTCTCGCATGATTTCACGGTTCTCGTTCTAAAGAGCGTCGCCGTTCTAATTGCAGTTTCCTTTGGAAAAATCTGTCTCAATGTCACGGAGGAAACGCAAAGAAATTAACGCGGCACAGGTATACCGGGGTTTACGTAACCCTTGTCGCCTCTGTAGACCGTGAAAAGGCCTGATACCGAGCAGCACGAGCTTCGAGCCGATAAAAAAGGAAAAACGTATCGTTACGTCAAAGGTTGCGAGATTTATCTCGTGAAAAGACGCGGTGTGCTTCAAGGACTGCGAGTTTTCGCTCGCTACGTAACAACATCCCAGTTTTACATCGCGCAAAAACGTAGACGTAAAAAGGCGTATGGTGTTCGAAAAACTCACAGGTCGACGCGGATCGCGGCGTCATCCCCGGTTTCGACGCTCGATGAGAGAGAAAGAGGGAGAAGAAAAATGCATACTTTTGCTCGTTAACCACGCTTGTATCGCGATACGCGCGTTCATTTTTTCGCGAGATTGCTCGCGCGAGCTTCAATTTCCGCCACGGGTACTTTTACTTTCCGCTACGCCTTCGCTGCGGAGCATTCGGCGCGGAAAAAGGGAAAGAAAACGAAAGAAAACGGGAGAAAACGAAGGAAGACGAAGGAAAACGAAGGCGAACGAGGCACGATCACCTTTCAACTTTGCAACGACGAAGACGCCCTCGAAAAACGGACGTAGTCGAGGGCAGTGCTCGTTCTCCAGCCTCGCACCACTGGAAAAACCGCGCAGACTGTGTCGATGTCTCGAGTCGATGCACCTGAGATTACGCTAACGGTACGATCGATTTGCATAAACAACACCGCGAAACCATGGAGTACGCTATCACTCGCGTTCCTTGACCCTGCGACGAGAACCCTCGAGCGCGTAGCCCGTCGAGAAGGGTCTTTTATCCGTACGCTAACCCTTCCCCTACCCGCGACATTCCACGCTTAGCCTTAGACTCGAGAAAGAGGATCGG
>NW_016909085.1:479819-496987 GCF_001483705.2 Eufriesea mexicana
CGGAAGAGGAGACGAAGCAACGTTGCTTCGAGCATGCCCTTGCTGTCGAGGTGTAACGTCCTGGTACACCAGTCTGACCACTCTTCCGCTCCCTTTGCCCTTCGTATCCTTGCCTCCCTTCTTCCTCCGGTCCTCCTCCAGCCTACCTTTCGCCTCCTTCCATCGCGTCTCTCCTCTCCGCTACTATCTTTGCTACTATCGCCAAACTTTCGCCCTTCGACCACGGCGAATAGCACACACCGGTCGCTAATGTTCCCTACTCTTTTCCCGCGATATCCTCAGAGTTTAAGGATCACCAAAGAACCACGCTGTCGTTAGGATCGACACCCAAGGTTTGTTTATGGCCTACTCGCGGGGACCCTGCCGGTATCGTTAAGTCTAGTGGACCACGGTTAAATAGATGTACCTTTTCGTCCCTACTTTTAAGAATTGCGTTATTCTTTGCGTCTCTACGTTTATTCGCCGTAATACTGTATACGCGAGATCCCTCGAATTTATTGCAGGCAGGACTCTGCCATTGTGCCCTGCTAATCCTTCACCCAGAACCACGAGAGAATTGACCCGTGTGACGCGTGTCTATCCAAGAAAATTCTAAAGATACGAGTACTTATCCAGCCCCCTGTTCTTTATCATTCCTCAGTGTTATGATGTCCGAAACAGTGAGTAGAGCGCAAAGAGACGTTAAAAATGCACTCACCCTCGGTGTTCCTCGCTTTGCTGGATGCAATCGGTCCCCGAGCAGAGATAACAGCCGCCAATTGCCGGAATTCGTCGATGATATTCGCGCGACGACTCAAAGTCAACTAGCACGGGCGAGGGACTAACCGGTGTAACGCGTCCTCGCTTCGAGCTGCGCAGTCGGTGGTGTTATTGTTCGACGATGTTGAATTAGGACGAAAGTCGAAGAGAACGACGTCGTTAGAGCGCGCAAACCTGGCTGGCGTCTAAACATTCCGCGGAACGTCAACAGAGCCGAGCGTCTCGGGGCACGCGTGCCTCGATAGGTGTGTCAAATCGAAAACTACCGCGTTACAAAAATACCACGAGTGGGCTGAGCTCGCGGCCGATTTGAATTTCATTCAGCTCGACCTCGGTCACGTTTGTTTGCGTTCGCGTAGCACGAGAAATGGCTACGACGTAACAGGGCCGTTCACGAGGAACGAGTTTCCACGGCGAATCGGCCGCTAGCCAGTCACTCTCCTCGGCCAATCCTTTTGCGGTCGGACGACCGATCCGTGCATGGGATTTCGCTGCTCACCGCTTCCAGCCGCGCCGTATCGCGAATACACAACAAATAATAGTATCAGGCTCGTAGATAACGCGCAGGATGCAGCTCGCAATCGGTTTTCTAAAGTTAGAACCGAGATTAAATGATCGCAACCACGGCTCTTTCGTTGTTTCTTCCACCAGACTGCGTAATACGTTATTTTCTCGCGCGTCGCGATTTTTAAGCGTTCGTGCTTTTTCAATAATTAACAACGTGGATAGAAAGAAATCTTGTACTTTAGGAGAAATTAATTTCACCGACTGCTAATGGAGAGAACCCACGCCGGGTACTTTAAACGAGAGATTTCATGGTACAACTATTGACACAGTTTAGACGTCAACGATATTAATTACAGAGATACAAGTGAGACGAGAGAATTGATTTCTCAGGAAATGGAAGGATAAAAAGTTTCAAGCCAGTCGTTCCTATATCTCAGCTAGCTGTGGTACTAGAAAAGAGTCAGTGGCTGACGCGAGACGCGACGACCGTGGCAACCTTTGATCAGCGAGACGATCGCAAGATCGACGTTGGATCTGAGGACTGGCAAAAAGCGACGCAAAATGCAACCGATTCTTTCACAGGCAAACCATATACGGTTCGCTTATGACCGCGTATAAATCGCAGTGGACGAGGCCCCGCGAGTGGAAACGGAACGGGGCCGGTGGTGAGCGATTGTCGTCACTGAATTCCTTCGGCCGCGTGTTTCGCATGCGGAATGAAGCGCGGCTGCATTCTTGCCGCGTCGATGCAAAACTGTTACTCACCAACAAAGATCGCCGCTAATAGCCTCCGGTATGGATCGACAGTATACCCTGCACAGAGAAAAAAAAGACAAGCGTGGATTTAATCCGAGCGTCCCTTCCGTCGTTAGAACCTGCTCTCTCTACGCGAATCGATTCCTCCGATTCCTCCGATTCCTCCGTCCTCTCCGCTCTCTGCGTGAGTCCGCGCCGTGTGGAACGCTTTGTTGCCTACTCACGTAATACTACGTTCTTTCATCGGTGAAAGTCGCGGTTTCCTCGCGTAGCAGCGCGTCCCTTTCGTCACTCGCGACGCACTCGCGATCCGATTCCAAATGCACTGCGCGCGATCTTGCGTCGCGACGCGTCGCTCAGCGTCGTCCACGCGCTACCGACGCCACTCCGCCGACGAGACTACCGCGGCGGACCTCCGCGAGGACTAAATCGCGAGGAACCGAGCGATCCGCGCCGTCAGATGATTGCCATCGTGTTCGCGACGCTTCCACGCGAATTCCTCGTCGCGTTCTATTTCGGATACGATCGCTAACGTCACTGGCCACTGTTTCCAAGCGTCGAAACACGCCTCGGCTCCTCGTAATATCGCGCGTCGCGGCGGTAGGTCAGCGAAGCGTCGCAGGATTCGCGCGTTTCTCCCGTTACGCAATTATCCGCGACTCGGGCGATCGGGGCTTCTTCGTGGACGAGTGGTCGAATACCGAATTCGATACCCGGTCGTGCACAAACACCGTCACACTGTTCACAGAGTTCTCCACCAACAAAACACCAGCACGTGCGTCTCGGCTGCTAATTAACCGGCGGATCCGACGGGATGCTGAACGAACAAGGTCGTCGCGCGTGTTCTTCTCTGCTCGTTTTCCTCGTCAACGCCGGCCAATTAATCCTCTGGCCGAGACGCGGCTACGGAAACTGCGTCTGTCCCAATTTTCGAGGTCCGAACGAAGAGAGAGACACCTTCGAGGTCGGAACACCTCGAGGCCAGACGGAGAGACAGAGACGGAGGTAGAGAACGAACGAGAACGAAAGAGGAAGAAAGAGACAGAGAGTGAGAGAGAGATCGAGCTAGGTCATGGCCAGAGTTGGCCGTACCTTGAATATCCTTCGATCTGCTGCGACCCCGTGTGCGCGACCAAGGATCCAAGAGAAACGAGGATGCGTGGAGAGTTGGTACGGGCAAGAACCGACGCTAGATGGAAGACGGAACACGAGTAACTTTGCGAAGCGGTGAACCCGCTTCTTCCAACGAGTAGTCGTCTACTCCTCCTCTGCCCTCCCCCTCTCGCGCCCTCCACCACGTCTACTGCCTCCTTCTGCCTCTTTCTTCATCGCGTACAGCCGCGGCACGGCCTGGCCTGGTGGGGGTCAGATCGCGACCAGGGGGGAGAGGGAGCGACGCGGAGAGCGAGAGAGATACGGAGGGAAGGGAGAGGACGGGAGCAGAATGCGCGGAAGAGAGAGAGAGAGAGAGAGAGGAGAGGAGAGAACGAAACGCACATGTGTGTACACGTAAGTGCACTCGGCTGCGAGGCTACGACGTGAACGAATAATCCGGATGCATCCGAGGGGCGGCTGGGGGGCGGCGAGGGGAGCGAAGTCAATGAACGACTTCACCGCAATCGCCACGCGGCGAGAGAATTTCACGGTTGCGAGCTTCTCTCTCGCCCTCTCTCGCTCTCTTCCTCCGACTACCGTGCCCTCTATCCTTTCCTTCGCCCTTATCTGTCCATCTCCTTGTTTTCTTCCTTTTCTTCCTTTCTTCCTTGCTCTCTCCCTTTTTATATATTCTCCTTCTTCCTTTCCTTTTTTCGTTTTTCTCCCTTTTTTCGCGGGTTATTCGATGCATCTTTTCAAATTTTCCAGGGACCTCGAAGATACGACACGTTTGAGAGGAGTGAACGGTGTGACAGAGCGATTACGATGATTTAAGGTAATCGTTGAGAGTCATGTTCGAGAGCTGGAGGAGGACGCGAAGTCTAGTTACTCTTGCGTCACCCTGTATTAGATCCGTTGAGTCAGAGCTATAGTACGATACGATAACACGCCCTGTAATTTCCAGTGTCTCTTGAGTAACTTCGAAGAGATATTATCTTGGTAAAGGAAATAGTCGTACGACGCGTGTGTGGATGAACCGAATTTAATTTTACCGAGAAATATTAATGCAGTTGATGAAAATGCTGAAAAGGAATTACCACCTTCAAAATACTTTCGTAGACATGACAAAGTACGGTAAATCTCGATGTTTGTCGCCAAAATTTGATCCATTTAGGCTCACGCAAAATGGGTGCAACGAAATCGCAGAGATCTGCCAGAAGAAATTGCTCGCCGTGTTAAAAGCTAGGTCAGGAAATAAATAAGTAGAATATCGACGTTTGCCATATTTACGGAAATACTTGGTAGCAATCTCGTTCTACTATTTTTATTTGCCGTCTCGCATAGCGGTAAATTCATTTTATCTATCCGTGCTAACGTCCTATGCCAGAAAATACAGGAATAGGAGAATAAAACGCGTCGGATGCAACGATATTAATTTAAGGCAATAATTCTGAGAGCTCGTGTCTATCAGCAGAGCCAGAAACCGAATCAAGATCGTCCTGAAACGTGTTCTTAAAACTACGCATCCCAGTGACAGGCTGAGCCGAGTGAGAAATTCGATTTATAAATCGTGCATCGCCTTGAACCCACTGGAAAAACCGATCGCGAGCCTCGAAGGCTGCGCTGTCATTTTGAAAACGCACCGTAGGAAATTCTTGGCGAATGGTTGAGCGATCACGTTCCGCGGAACACACGTGTGTCTGCCGCGCTCCATTTCGGGTGTATAGTGGAAATTGAAAGCGAAAGATTTCACTATAATCCCAAACCCGTATGAACACGCGCGATAATATCGGGTAGCATTAACGCTAATACCGTTTCCCAACGGGAGGGATCCGAGTTGGCGAGAAACAGGAGGAGCTCGTTACCAAATGAACTCGCTCGAAATTTCGGAATTAAATTTAAATCTCATTCAACTTTATCGTTCACAGGCGAGTCGCGGATGTTGCAACAGCGGCCACCGAAAATACGCTCTCTCGCCCACTCAGCCACGAAAACGTTAATGCCGGTTGTTCGCGGGCATGCGAGTTCAGAAATTATCTGGAACCGTGTTTAGGCTGGCCGAATAATTTATCCGCCTCCCTATCGACCCGGGAGTCAACTTTTAATCGCGCACAGGGAAAGGGGTGCACTTTTCCCGATTTAATCCGTGAACCGGCAACGAATTATCCGAAATCGTCTGCAACCAGGCGTTCGAAGAAACCACGCTCGTCCGACCTATAGCGACATTCCATCCCGGTTTATCGTCGACTTAATTACATTCCCTTCTTATCTCTGCCGTTATCTCAGAAATAATTCAGACAGGGAGTGACAAGCGCCGCGATCGTGGTTCTTTCGTTTCACCTAGAAAACTGCCAATCACGGTACCGATTACGCCTGTCTCGTTTCATAACCGAGAATACGCAACCGTGATTGGTAATGGGACAGACACGCGTTGAAAAGTTTCGACAGTGCAGTCAATTCTCTTACACCGACCGTTTATTTACCTGACACTTTTCCACGATGAAGAACGGAAGCACCATCACTCCGCTGAGCACACGGTCGAATGATCGGTGAGCGAAAAAGCAACAGAATCTCAGGGAAAAATGAAATAACAAAAGATTACGCGTGTATTGCAAGAAACGTTGGATGACTAACGATTCGTTGGCCCTTAGTCACTAGAAAGGCTTGGTTGATAAACGCAGACCAATTTCAGAGTCCAAGAACAATTGACTCGTTCCTACTTTCGCTAAGGGCCAATGGTCATCTTCATCCCACCAAAAACTAACATTATATAAGCACCCACAAAATTTGCGAAAGGTCAGTTTCAGTTTCAGTTCCAGTTTTACTCTTTTCCTCTCCGCTGACTTGTATTTTTCCGACGTAGTCTTGTTGCTAGAACCCGTACTGTATATCGAAATCCGGGTTCCAACAGAAAAATCGAGAGAACGATAATGTGAAACGTGGAATATGGAATTTTAGGCCAGAATAAGTAGCTCCAGCGTTAACCGGTTAAATAAATAAGTAAATAAACAGAAAATAAGGGAATTCCACCGCGATATATCCCGAAACCTTCGACGATACCCACGCCAAGGCAAGCAAACATAATTGGAGTGTGCCGTGTATGTGAGCCATTTGAAAATTAACCGGCAACAAGATGCTCTAAATATTTCCCTCGGCGAGTTAAACGAAATTAATCATTCACGGCGAAGCTCGTTTCTGCCATTAACGTTACTCGCTAATTACTTTCCACGAGTACCTCGCCTACCTCGTACGTCGCGACAAAGGGGACACGGGAATGCGAGAAACGCGTCCTTTGGAGAGGCATGCACGTGCATCGTCCGGAGACAATGCTCGTCCGCGACAGTCGCGGAAATTCTCCGGCAAGCCGGCTCTAGCCGATCTTTTCCCGGAGCATTCTGAACGGTGGCGGCGAATCGAGCGGCAACACGCGAGAATATCGGATGGCAAGGCGGAAAACTGGCTCGACTGCGGTGCCGTGCGACGGGCTGACCGCACCGGCGAGAAAAATCTAGGCCGCGCAAACGATATCGCGGCGATCGTCGCGAATTTCCCGACCAGCCAATGCTCGGTCACAGGCCTGCTCGACGTGAAACGTGACTCGCGACTTCTTATCGAACCAACACCGACGCCGCTCGCCGCGACGGTTCCGTCTCTATCGACTGCTCGTCGTATAGTCCCGTTTCTTTTCAGCCAGCCAGCCAGCCAAGCAACGCCACGCGTGGCTGCTAATCGACGCGAGCAAGACGGTAATTCGTCCGGTTTCGCGGTAGTCTGTTGGCTCGAAGAGTCTATAGAAAAGTCGACTTGAAATTTTCTCACCCCCGAACAGCTGTCGCCAAGGGTAGAAGAATGGTCGCGAGCAGCCTAATCGGCCGACATCCGCTGTCCCTCGATCGATCAAACAACTCTGACCGATGAACGCGGAGTCAGAGCAAACTGATCGATAGCTGGAAAATTCTTTCCAAGAACCGTCCTCACCGACACCCCGGAACCAACCGCGTTCAGGTGTTTGGACACTCGCGAGGCACTGGCGCAGAGGATCCGCGCGTGTTAAATTCGTCGCTCACCTGGACACAGCGAAGACACCGATTAGACACGACTGCACGTCACATGTTCAGCCTCGTCGACGAGGACAGAGGTGTACACCTCTCGCGGAAGAGGTCGAGCGAAAAAGAGAAGGCGAAAGCGAGCACGAGGAGGCCACGGATGCCGCTGCAGCACGGAACGTACCTCTTGCGAACATCACTCCACCGCGAGTTTCCGTATTCCTCGCGAAGTTTCGCCGTTGCTGGATCGTCCCCGGGCCCGATGGCCGCGTGCACAGCCGATCGTGCACGGTCGCACAGTGTTACACGTGTAACGGTTCGCACGATGCGTGACATGCGTGTGCCGCGCGTATGACGTGGCGTGTGTGCGGAAGTATATTGATCAGCTGATGGTCGGGTGGCTGCCTCACAGAATTCACCATATTGTTGCGTCAGCGCGCATGCGCCGAGCCCTCGTTTTCGTCCCTTCGTTCACCCTTTTCGCGAGCGCCCCCGATCCCGCCGCCCGCACGCCGCGGCGTTTCTTCCGCTCTCGTTCAATGAAAAATCTCGAGAAAAAGGAGCAGGATGTCTGGAGGGTCAACGCGCACCGGCACGGCTGGTATGGGGATATAAATTCGCGATCCAGAGGACCCGGACACGCGCCCCGCGCGCTGCGCAGTGCCGCGAGGAGTGTGGATTCGGGGGTGAGGGAAGAAAGGCTTGCTAGTTATGTAATTTCCACTGGATTTTTCCGCAAAGAGTAACAAGAGACAAGGACAGAGCGTAAATTTAGAGGAAAAGTTACTCCAACTATCTGCTGGTTACAATTTACGATTGAAAATGGGGCTCGTATAAGATGCGAGGAAGAAACCGTTTTACCCTTTTCTTTATCCGGTTTCTAATTTTAGCGTTGAAAAGATAAATTTAGCTATGCACAAGATACAAAAATCAATCTAGGATATAAGATGTGAATAAATAGTTTATAAGACCTACGTTCCGAAAACGAATTTTTATATAAACATTAGATAAGAATTGGGGGGTTAAGATGAACTGCATCGTGTACCCTCTTGACACTCTCTCACGAGTTGGTCAGTCGCTCAAGGGAAGCAAAGATAGATATACCTTCATTGAGTAATAAAGGAATTTAAAAAGAGAATATATATATCTAAATTATTTCACAATTTTAACCCCATAATCCCGATATTTAGTATACAATGAATAAAGAAAATATTCGTATGCCATGTTACTAGAAAATTGTATGAGCATACATCGCGTATCCCAACCTATCCTAGTTTTAAGCGTTAAATTAACTAATTTATTTGAAAACCGTATTTCTTTCTCCCCTTCCGTGAACGAGGAAACGACGCGAGATAACCGGAAGCCATCTTCGAGCCGCAGGAAAAGAGGCTTACGAGTGAATAAATAACAATAATACAAGCCGCGAGCAAAGCGCTTAACTCCTGTTGGTAAGCCTGTAATACGAGTTGCGAAAAATTTTCAAAATTTCCGTGCAGCTCACGTACTGCGTATTTTATCGGAGGCTTCACAAAGGTCGCAGATGTGAAATTCGAAGTCGTAGGAAGTTACCGGAGAAAGGCGCGATATTGCGTCTAGCGTGTCGCATCTATGACGCTTTCTAAATCTGCGAAAGCTTCGGTGTCGTCTGCGTTTTACGTTCTACGCTTGGCACCGCTTAGGAAATCACCTCGAGTACACGCCTGTAACGACTAGTAATAACTTGTCCAAGTAAAGCGGACATCTTTCCCACCTTTCTTCAACGACCAGCACGAGACACGCGCGGATCCCTCTCGCGCGAAACTCGCTGCTCAAAGAAGCGAGCGCTGATTTCCGCTTTTCCAGCGCGGACCAATCCGCAGGGTCGTCGACTCGAGTCTAATTCCTCGAGCAACGACTTTTCATTTCGTTAGACGTGCTAATATATTCGATACCACCGATACCACCGGGCGCAACTAGTTTCATCTCCGAGAGAATCGCGTTACGAACTTGTCGCGACGAAGCTCGCTTATTTCTCCGCTATGAATTCTTTGCATCGTCCATAATCGCCCTCGCGCGTTTAGGGTCTCGACGGTAGATAGGAAGACCCGGCGAGGCTCGAATATCAAATTCCTAATTAACGAGTTCTAGCGTTCCAGCGATTTTCTCGAAATACACGCGAGAGGCGATGAATTCGTAGTCAGAGGCACCCCTCTGCCTCATCATCGAGCTCGTTCCGCTTCGATCCTCGCGAATTTTTTCGCCCGCGACCACGCTCTCGGCCAAGTTTCGTCTGCTTCCGGTCGCGAAGAATTTCCACGGGCGAGATTCGATAAGGGAATTACTTAGTCGGTGGGAAACCGAAAGGTTAACGAGATAATTCTCTGTGCTCCGTGAAACCAGTGGAACTTGCGGGCGTCGCGAGTTCATAACCTACTTTCCGCTTAACTTCGCGTTTCTGTTTAACCGGACAATATTGTTCGCGGTTCGAGCGGTGTTGGTTGGCGAAACGAATCGGGTCTAACGAAGGAAACACGGAAGATGATTCCAGCCGAGGAATAAATCTGTCAACCAAAATCCTTCGAGCCGGGGCTGAAACGCTTCTCTCGACCGGGGAAACGGTAAATCACTTGGAGAAGTTAGGCGTTTATGTAACACGCGCGAGCCAAATTGAACAGCGAGCCGCGTTGTACAGATACGCGAGTACTTGGTCACTCTGGAGTAAATTTAATTCGCCGATTAGGTTCGTCTGTCGTAGAGGATTTATTAGCCAAGAGGCCGCCGCTGATTGGCGAAATCTTAAAATACGAGCGGACGAAAGTGAAGCGGCTGACAGGGACAGGGAAGAAAGCGTGTCTACGTTCAATGATCCACGAAGGAAAAGAAGTTCGTTCCGTTGGCAGCGACTCGTTTGCCGGAAAATATTCGACCAACGAACCAACCTGTGACACAAATCCACGATCAAAGAGCCTCGTTAACAACAAACGTACGTGCGCCAGTCGCCAACCTCGCTGAATATTCGGGCCTGGAGGATCGGAATTGTGTTAACCATCCGCTGTTTTCCTTTCACATTCAAATTACTCTGGCCATGCTTCGTTACCGGAATCATTTCGTCGTCTACGTACGTACCACGTGAATAATGGCCGTGGATTGTTCCGAAAAAGAAGCAAACCGTTCGAAAGCCCGGAACGTACAATTTTCTACGATTCAACAGCTCCAACGTTTGTTTCCTAGCCGGTGTATCCCTTTGTGGACGAAACCGAAGAAAACCAAGGATTCCGAGAACCATCCGATCGAAGGTTTCTACGTTTCGCGCGTTCCTCGACGGGCCAAAGTTTGGGAAAGATACCGGCATTTTAATGGATAGAATTAACACGAATTTTAGAACCTCCAGCATTACGATTCATTATCGAAAAGCTATTCCGAGATGTACATACCAGTACTGAATATTTCGTACAGTAGATCGAAGATAAATTTACCGCGGAATCGAACGAGTCGCTTAATTATTTATGCAAACTAACGGTCGGTTAATTTACCCAGAAATAACCTTGTCCAAATTTATTTAAAACTACGTTTCAAAATTTACCACGCTGTACCGATGTATTTTAAAAATATGCGCGAAACGGTATCTAATCTCGATTTATATCGAAGACCGATATTACGCAAAATTTAACCCTTTGCGCACGACAATTTTTTGGCTAAAGAAGGGTACGAGTTGAAAAATTTTCTGTTACGAAGCTGATGATATCTTTCCAGCAGTAAATAAGAAATCGAACAATAATTAACAAATAGAATTATTTAATTTCGATACCTCGCACACTGTTACATTATTTTAAATTTGGTGTATTAATTAATATCGAGTTTCGAAATTGTATGAAATGGCGACTGAAGGGCACCTCTCGAGTGCAAAGGGTTAACCACGCGGAAGAAGAGTCTAAGTCTGGAAGGGAGCAGAGACCTCGAAGAACGATGGAAAATCGGGAACTCCCGTGATACAACTATCCGACGAGAGTGAGAAGACGTTAAAAAATCAGAGTGGCTAACGGATTTTCCGTCATTTTTTCGCGAGCACGTTTAGGACAGCGGACAGGTTGGAAGATTGGAGAAAAAGCGCGATAGAGCAACGGCGTAGCGAAGCAAGCTCGTAAAACAGGCGAAAAGGGAGCTGGCCTCGGTTGTTATTTCATGGTTGAAACCCGCGCTAGGATTCACAGTCACGCACCGTGATTCGGCTCCTGATTCACGGGGAAAGAAACGGAAAGCATTGTTTCACTCTCGCGCCGAAACTGGTTCGCCCCGTTTCGTGTTACGACGAATTGGATCGCGGTGCGTCACGCACCTCGCTCGAATTCGCTGAACGCGCGTTCCTTCGTTAATTAGTCCCCGCTGCCGCGGATCCGCTCGCGAGCAGTTAGCTCCTGCCTCGACAAGGTAAATTCCCGAGCAACCGGTTGTCGCTTGACAAATTTTTCCAAACCAGAGTCGTCGAAATCTCGCCCGAGCGGAATTTTAACCCGTTCAGCCTTCGTTTCTTTTGCGCCTCGCGTACACGGACTGCGATAATTATTTCGACTTTTTATTTATTGCGACTTTTTAGACGATACGCGTAAATACGCGATCCTCGAGGCGTATGTGATCCGAAGTAAACGATCAACGCTAAGTGTAACGACGAAAGAGATGTACGATTGGGTTTCTGAGAAAAGGGCCCGCTGACAAAATGGCGGATCGAGCGGGCCGCGTTGGGAGATTTAGTTATAGTCTTATAGAAAGTGTATACCAGTGAATGGAAGGTATGATTCTTGTTCGTTTGAATCGTAGAAATATCGAGTTGAATTTTTTTGGCAATTAATTAAAGCCGATGTACCGACTAGTCCACGAATAAAAGCTGAATTTCTTAGAACGGAGGGGAAATAATTTAGAATTTATTGCAAAATGCAGAACAACGAGAATAATTATCTTCTTTCCTTTGGATTTCAAAGAAGAATGTGAAATAAAAAATAAACAAGAGTCGTATAACTTTCTACACTTTGAAAGTAATAACAGATATCTCATTCCTGTCTACCATACTCGTTATTATAAGTTTCACCATTGTAATTTTTCCACGAACATTTGTCTTACGGTTGAAGCAGACTTCGACAGACTTTTATTATTGCTATTCTCGTAAAATTTTGCTGCATTGCAAAATGTACCACAATCTTTCGCGCCTATCTTTCTTCGAATCTTTCTTCGAAAAATTAAATACCCTTCCCCTCGTGTCAACGAAAGTAATTTCAACCGAATTGCCATGGAATATCGACGATGTTAAACCATCGAGAGGTACACGAGAGGAAGGTTATCGTAGCTGGTCGAGGGCAGAAAACGCGAAAACTCGATTGGTAACGAGAACATTGGTCGCGGATCGCGTTACGACTTTCCATCGACGAATTTTTGCAACGAGGTCCCGGAGCGCGTTTCCGCGCTTTTCCTTTCTCGGGTTTCCACGCTAGAGCCGCTCGTTTCGAAATGCTCGTTTGCCGATCACGTAAAGATAACGTGTCCGTTAGCCGAGCCCCGCAACCTGCATTCGAATGAACAGAAAAATGAGAGCCACGTCGAGAGATAACGGCCGCCTCCTCTTCGCTGTTGTTCCTCTTTCACGTGCAATAACGTATTCTCACGGAGGCCCGGCGAATGAATGGAATGGTTAGAAAGTTCATTTGCAACTTTTGCATTTTTTAAGAATACTCGAGAGACGGCGTGATTCTCCTCGAGTCTTCATCCTCGCCGATTCCGCATGATTTTTCCTCGGCAATTCGATCTATCGACAGCTCGGACTAGCTTCGACCATTTTATCTCTCGCGTGGAATATTCTTATCCGACTGGGAGACACGTAGACGCGGCACGATTATGACGATTCTTTCTCGCAGACACGCACGAGGTGTTTATCCGTGGATCGTATTTACGAGAGATCGGCGAGGACACGCGCGAAAAAGTTGAAAACCTCGAGCCGTAACAATGGAGACGTTAATCGTTCTTATCGAGGGATCAGCATGGGTGAGGAAGAGTGCGAAACCGGCGCGTAATTAACAATTAAAGAGATACGTGTCTCTGGCATCGTTGCAACTGGCACTCGTTCGCAATCTTCCAAGAGCCAGAGACAGCCTTTCGCGCATAGTTCGAGGCACGAATTTAATTAACGATCGCTCGGGCAAATTGTCGCGGTCGTTTCTCAATTACGCGCGACTCCTCGCGATTCCATCTGTCTTCCAGCGGATGGCGCAGGGAGAAAAAGCTGCTTTTCGGTACCTCTAGCCCCTTAATCGAGATTTCTCACCACCGCGCACCTCGCAAGTCGGATAATTGTAAGAACTGATTCTTGGAACTCACCTGTTTGATCCACTGTTTACGCTTCGCTCTCACGACGTCTCCCTTGCAACTCGAATCTTCTGAAACAAAGAACACACGTGAACTTCAAACTCCGCGTGATAATTGTTTTCGTGCCGTCAAACATTCCCAACTCTTTCGATCGATCATTGGGGTAAAAACCGAGGGTTTCCATCCCCCGTCCGATGCACCCGTGATCCACCAAATAGATCCTGGACCACGGTACCCCGAGAGTTTGCAACTTGAGCGATAAATTTCGGGGCCGAGCCGAATTATTTTTCACGCTTCGACGTGGCCGACAAGAAGAGGACAGGAAGCGTCGCGGACAGTGCGAGTCTCGTTTTTCGTTCGAAACTTCTTGGCGCGAAAACAGTAGCGTCTAGGGAAGGCTGCGCGGATGCGCGATAATGAGATAACTTAATTTTCCTTAGGCAAACACATAGATCAGCGTGTCTGGGAGGGGTCCGGTGTGCAAAATACGCGGCCAACCGGTGGAAAGCGTGTTAAAGGGGCGAGAACACGCTTGTAATTCACTTTGCCGGGAGTCTGATCTGGCAGCGAGAGCACGTTCTTTCCACTGGTCTAGGACACCTCGCGTGCCTGCCCGAAACGTCGATGAATAGTTAATCAAACTCGACGACTTCCGGCAGACTCTTCATTTACATAACATTCTTCGATCCAGCCCCCTTTCCTTTTTTCCGCTCGAATTCCGTGGAAAAGGCTGAGAAAGTAGGGAAGAGACTCGATGCGATCGATCCGATTCGATCCGATCCAATTCGATTCCATTCGATTCCATTCGATTCGATTCCATTCGATTCGAAGCTCGCGGATCGAAGCTCGCGTGATTCTGCCGCATAGAAATTCGAAGACTGTTCTATAACGTTTTATTCACTTTCGTGACGCGGAATTTAGAGACGAAATATCGCCTGGCGATCCATCCAGTTGCGGCATGGGTCATCGATCCGCTTTTTATTCGAAAGCTAATTAATAAGCTGCTAGGTGCATGGACTGTGCATGATCAATAGCGAAGTCATTTATAGCTTCATCGAGGCTTCGTGACTTAACCATTCTACTTAGGCGAACGCACGAGTCGGTTAGGCCAAATATGCTGCATAACGAGCACGACATACCGTTAAGGTCTACGCTATTCTACCACGCGAACATTTTTAACGAGCCGAAAAGAGTACGAACCGTACACCCCCCCCACCCGGAGATATCGAAATTTGATCCAAAACGAAGGCGAGGGGAAAGGAGGAAAAATGACGAAAGGGTGAAAGAGAAAAGGCAAAAGTATACGTGGAAGTAAAGGGAGGAAATAAGGGAAGATTCACGACGACCCGAGGAACTAGCAGCGAGCTAGCCCCATGTTCCGCGAACGAAACGAGCATCCCCGGCGCAAAGGGTGGTCCCGAGGAATAGCAGACGGGAAAAGAAAACCGACAGAGCTCCACTTCTCCCTCTGGTTATCCAGTCTACGAGCCGCGAAATTGGACGACTCGTTGAAATTCGTCGGTGGAGAAGAATCCGTGGGCCAGAGAGCCGCGTGTGCCAGAGTGCCGTGGAAATACAGGGACCGATGGAACAATGGGTGCAGGACAACAAAGGAGCCTAGACAAAGCTGTGCGAGACTGTTTGAGACCTGGCAAGGAGTGGTTCGCGGAAAAAATTGACTCGCAGTGGAAAAGCTAGGCTGCCACCGGCCTAGGCGAAGCGCGCACAGCCAGGTAGCCAACTATAAGACGAACCGACGAAGAGACGAGAAGGAAAAGCTCTAGCAGAGAGACCGGTGCGAGAGACTCGGAGCGTGCAAGAATCTACGGAAACACGCCGTGCGAGATCAGACGTTGATCGTGTTTTGCCGATGTGCACAAGATGAAAGCGTGAAAGAGAGCCTTACACAGAAGACACCCGGGGAGACCTGACAGAAAGAATCCAAATCCAAAGTTGGCGACGACAAGGACGACGATGACGAGGAAGAGGACGCATCGGCGACACGACCGACGAAGCAGCCCCCTGCCTTCTATGGACTGTGTGGACGATGCTGTCTGCTCGATGTCTCGACGTCGCTTTGTGGGTCCGAGCGGCCTCGAACTGGTCTCTTATCCCTGGTATCGCCCAATCAAAAAACCGGCAGCACACCGTACGCCGATTGGTCGACTACGGCCACCGTGAACACTGTAATTGGTCAATCGGTCCGAGTCACCCATGGTTACCGTTTGCCTCAACAATATCTACGGTCGATATCACCACCTTGACTACCCTGCCGCGCGCGTTACCTTCTCTCCCTTACGTTTACCTCCCCCGCCTCGCCAGCCCCTTTCCCTTCACGCACTCGCCGCGATTAGCGCCTATAACCTCGGGCTAGAATTCTCGAGGGCAACCGCTTCTTCTTTTCCACTGCCACCCCCGAAACACCGCCAACGCCGCACCACCACCGGGTCCGCGCTCGTCGCGCCCTCTATCACCCAGAGACCGATACTTGGACCGTGTTACGCCAACGAGATACCATTTTTCGGACGCTTCAGCGGTACAACGATTTTGGTATGAATAACTAAGACCGCTCCTAGAGGTACACACCTACGTACACCTTGCTCGCGATCCCCTGGCAACCGCTTCGAAATTGCGTTCCCAGGAGAATCTTACCCTCGCGGAAAGTTGAAAGCGAGCTTTAAGTCCTCGAGGAAATTTTGTCCACGGTTACGTAAGATCATTCGCCGTAGAATCGGTACCAGCACGAATACGAGCACACGAAAAGCACCCCTTGATCCCTCGATGTATACGTCGGGCAAGTGCATTGAAATTCGTCCGTGTTCGCGTGATAAATTATCCCTTGATGGTAGTCAGCCGAATCCATGACCATGAACCATCGTTCTATATCCGAGCGCCGACTATTTTCGACCGTCTGGGCGATCTTGCAGGCACGGTTCTTGCGATTCGCGAGCCGAAAATCCCTATGGAGCCATTTGTCACGGAGGATGGAAAAACCTTCGCTTTGGGCTTCATCAAAATCCACTCGGACCTTCAGGGCCAGTTACCTATGGCTGTTTCGTTGCTCCTCGTACCATGATCGATCTACCGACTCGTCGATCGCTGGAGAACGTCGCGACGCCGTTCCTCGAGGAGGGGGCGTCGAATTTTCGGATACGGGTCGGATCAGCGAGATTCTTCGATTTTGCCGAATAAAAACGGGTAACGGATCTCGGATATGCATGGAACTATTTTTATAAATAAAAATACGAGTACGACGGGGATAAATTCGAACTTTGCGAGGAGTACGGAAATGGAACAACGAGGCGATGTCCACGAGGGAAGAAAAAGGCTGAAAAATCCCGGTCTAAACATTCCATTCGATGGTTTCGCAACGTCGGCAGGTAGAAAAACAGGAAGGTCGCTAATTGAAAATGTCACCCACTCGGATCGCTTTCTCGATATTAATGCAAATTCTTATTTTAAACGGAAAAATTGAAATCTCCGCCGCAGATACCGTCCGCGGAGCACCGGCGATTGAATTCCCAATTACGAGAGAATGAGATTCCAATTACCAATAATCGCGGTGTAGAGAAATCGATACGGCGACGGAGGCAGGTCTTCCTTAATCAAACAACATCTCTACTCGCCGCAGGTGGAGAAAAAGAGCGTTCGATTAAACTCGAGCCAGGCCGGGGA